>NW_010519572.1:30152-49644 GCF_000687285.1 Phaethon lepturus
TACCAAGACAGCAGAATGATTAGACTGGTTAATGCTGATCTGAGAATATCCTTGGATTGTAATTTGAAAAATCCTGGGGAATGTGCCAGTCTGAATCTGGCAACAGTTTGAATTTCTACCTTTAATTGTTTTTTCTGCTAGTAATGATTCTTATGGTATGAACTCATTTTAACACAGCTGTTAGCATTGTTGATTCCATGTATGCCTCTGATATTTGATATATTTCACATCCATTTCTTCTGAAGTGGGCACAAAGACTTTCATCTTTATTAGTTTTAGGCCTGCAGCTGGTCTTCAAAGATATCAGAAACAGTTTCTGCCCTCCAGTTTGGGAAAACAAGACTCTTCCAGACGCAAATCTGCGTTCCCATGAGCTGAGAGTGTGTGATCACTTTAGCCTGCATCAGATTTGGCCAATTTCAAAATGAGATGATGACTTATTTTGTTGTTGTTCTTTTTAATTATTTTCTCACTTTCACTTGTGCCGTGAACTCCCTGGATCTTACAAGTAGATTTGATGTTACTTCCAGAAGAGCACTTAGCAGTAATTAGACATGCCATAAAAATAGGAAAGATTAGGATGAGATCCTATTCCAAGAAAACTTTTTTTTTTGTAAACCACAGAGTGAAATCTGAAAAGGTATTGCAGACCACAGAGATACTTCTGCTGAACTGTGAAGTAACAAATATTCTGAACTGATGGAAGAGCTTAAAGATTTTTTTCATCAGTTCTTCAATAAATGCCTGTATATGGATGCCAATATGGCATGGTTTTGTCTTTGTAGCAATGCAACTCATAATGTGTCCTGTTCTTTGTCCAAGAATGTTTAAATAGTTTAGGTGAAAGTTCTGTACATAGGGGTTTTTTTCCCACTTAACTGATTATAAGAACAAAAAAAAAATGGTTCTTTGTCTATCAACATGTGTATCCTACTGCAACTTAGTCTGTAAAGCATTAATCTAATTACTTTTAATAGAGCGCGAACTCCAGTTCTCTCTAAAATAATGTTTTGGTGGAAATGGGATTTGAAACCAGAGTAAAGTTAGTACCATATGAAGGAAAGCATATCTGTTAGCAAGTCTGTATTTACTAGTTCTAAAAGAGAAGTCCTGTTTTAACGTGAAATATGGTTTTTTTTCATCCCTTGTGGCCCAGCCTTTCTTAACAGTGACACCTCAACTTAAAGGTTATTTTGCAAACTTTTCTCACTGCAGAGGAACTATTCCACTTGCAGTGAGATCAACTGTTTCAGGAACATTTAGTTCTATGTAAATAGGTAATCCCATGAAATACCAATCCTCCTCCTCTTTCTGCTCTTCACCCTATCATGCCCTAGGGCTTGCTGAAGACCTACACCTAAGTGAGGTGAGCTGAAGACAACTCTGTATTTAAACAATTTGAACCTTGCTTGAATTTTTTTTTAGTATCCTCAGGAAAATTGCATGTAATGCCCCTGTTTTAAAGTAATCTTCTGAGAGAATAATGTTGTCAGAAGCTAACTTCATCAATCTGTCACTACACAAACAAAATGTGTTCATATAAATTGCAGCCAGCAAGAAGTAAATCAATTACTTCTCTTAGATCTGGTCAGTGAGGAAGGAGTCCTCAAACAGTAAAATTGCCAGTCATCAAGACAGGTTTACCGAGGACATTATTTAAATTGTCTGCTTTTGCAGAAGACCAAGACTTCACTGCACTTAGTTACTGAAATATTTTTTAAATGTTAAAACACTATATAAAAAACCCAATAAAAAACACAAGAAGACACCACCCCTACCCTCCCCCCACCCCCCCCAAGACAATAAATGTTCTCAGTTGATTTTCACTCAGGAATCTTTGCCCTCTTAGGCAGATTCAGAGTGGAGGCTGTCAACATTTGGCATCCAGCGCTTCATATTTCTTTACAGCAGTGAGACTTTGATGTGTAGATAATACTTTACCTGTGGCATATTGTAATCTTAACTTCAAGCCTTCGGTTTCAAACAGCTGCTATAACACTTTGGACCTTTCTTTCTTTTTTTTTCAATTGTGCAAGATTTTCATAAAATAGACTAGAAATAAGAAAATGAGATTAACTTGTCTAGAAATTTCAATAAGCACTGAATTAACAAATTTCAGTTTTGTCTTAAACATTCTGTGTATATAGAATTCTTTTTCATGCAATGCTATGGTGGACTGAGTAAATAAAATTATGGGCCATCAAAGTTTGTAGACACATATTACTGAAATTCTGCAGAGGGGAACTGATTAGATATGAAAAATATTTACTTTCTACTTCAGCCATTGTGTGCTTGAGATATGCACATTTAGCTATTGTAGACCACTTATCACCAATTGATTCAAATGCCCCATTAATTGTGGTGCTGGATTAGATTATGCATGTATTAATTATTTTGTTCATTCTAAGTCACGTAAGAGCATAAGCTTGAGGGCTTGGTGTTCCCATCTTGTTTGTTTTGCAATTGAATTATTGGCTTCACCTACTGGTGTTGAATCCATTGATAAATGCCTTGTGTTGGGAACACATTGGAATTCTTAGGTATAAAATTATAAATGAAATGTGCATCAAGATGTGGTTATTTATAAAGGCTGTTCTCTTCTGTGTAGTAACCTGCTACTATGCCCTGGAAGAATGCAGTGCCTTAATGTAAGGCACAATTTCAATTGAAATTGCTACAATTTTCGTGTTTTAAAGTATATAATTCTCTTTTACAATTACAATTACAGGGGATTAACACTCAAGTCATTCTATAGTGATTTCAAGTGTAACTAGGGCAAAATTCTTTTTATTTTATTTGTTTTAGTAAATAGAGTCCTGGGATTCAATTTCTTGCTTACCTTGGGACTCATGCAATGTGATGTGAACTTTGAATTCAGCTTGTCCAAGCTGCAGTTAACAAATGTAGTTCTGTGCCTGTGAAGTTAAAAGTTCCATCTTCCACCTCAAGGAGTTCAAGTGAGGATATAGGCTCAGCCATAACAGCTGTCCAAATCACCTTCTGAAAAGTGTGTGAAGAGACTGGAAAGTGCTTTTCATCAAATATGCTGAGCTAGCTTGCAGCTGACCCAGGATAAATTATCAGTGAAACGGTTCTTTCGATCTGGTGGACGGATCGGCTTCCAATATCCATACTGGGCGAGAGAGCACTACTAAGGTGTAGCACTATTTGTTCTCTACCATTGAATCTTAAACCAAAGCCATGTTGTCTAAATTGAAGCCAGTCCCCTTGGGGCAGTCATCAAGCTGCGCTTACTAAGACTAAGGGTCTGATTTCATTTTGTACTGTTTGCTTGTTCTCTAGAAGTGCAGAGGAATTGTGCAAAATGCATTTTAACCATTGATTTCCCCAGCCCTCCCATATGCCTTTGTGTTTTCCAAAGAAGCTGAAGAATGTTATGGATGGCTTGGCAAGGGTTAAAGTTTAAAAAAAGGTACAGTGACAGATCTGGCTGAATACTGATTTGTTACTTAAACAGGATCCTGAATAACACTGAGGATAAGACTATTGTGGAAAGCAGCATATCTGGCATGCTGGATTTCAAACTGAACAGTAGCTTTTGATGCGATGCTGTGGTTGACCAAGTTAGGCTAAAGGAATACATCTCTGTTTAGCATTGCCAAGACCCTTGCAAACACCACAGAAAGTTCCCTTGGGTAGTTTTAATAAGGGTGATGAATGGGAAACTTACCTGAAGCTAGGGATATTGGAGTGACTTAAGAATTTCAAATCTCACTTTTTGTTTTACAACTGTGGAACTTCTTCAGATGATCCCATGTAAAGCTTCTTGATCTTGGGTTAAGTGTAACTCTATTAGAAGATTTTTATATGAAAGATAGGCAAAAAAAATGTCAGAAGATCTAGTGATAAAACCTTGAGCTTCATGTGTGAAATAAGTAATAAATGATATGTGAATAAATAAAATAGTAAGTTAACATGTGAAATAAGGTCAACGATGGCAGCACTGGGGAATGAAACCTAAATCAGTATAGCAGTAGGCTTCTGAAGACCACAACACTGTGTATCATGTTTCAGTGGCAGTAGTTGTGACTTGTGATGGTCCTCGGGACCCTGCTGTTAGTCCTCCTCAAGGACACCTGCTATACTAGATTAGCAAAAGGGTGCTTTGGAAGCGATTTTGCTTAAAATAGGCCCATATAGTATTGCACATGCTATGGGACATAGGTCTCTTATGGCTGCTCTAGTATGCATTTATAGTCTGTCTTTGGAAAAATAGAAAGGTCCGAGTAAAGTAAGGATAAATGGCGTACAAATGTGAGAAGATTGTTCATCTGACTTCCATGAAGTCCCTGATGTGAATAAAGGCTGAAAGATCAGGCAGGCTCAAACCATTTGCAATTAACTGAAAATGGTTTGTATTTTACTTATCTAAAGTTAGAATGTCAAGAATTCTCTCACTGAAGCTAGAAATTTTATTCTATCCTAAGAAAATTCTCATCAGTTATTCTAAATATTGATTGCTTGTCATTACGGTCTGTCTATAAAAGATATCCTTGGTGCTCATGTACACGTGAGTTCAATAACCAGCAGGATCAGAGATGCATGTTAACAGAAGGAGTTGCAAAAAATATTATTCCTCCATATGGTGATTTTATACTGTACAAAACCTTCTCATTTACCCCTTGCAGAAAGACAGACTGTCTTTTGTAGCTGGACTTGTGTTTCCTTTCTGAATTGCTTTTAGACATGCAAATCCCCTTCTGGAAGAGTACTTTTCTAGAGTGTTGCATGATTTAATTTTACATGCAAAGATACTAGAAATGTGTGTTTCAAATGTTTTGTGATGAGTTCTGTCTGCTTGAAGTTATTCCAGTTCAATAACAGTTGCATTGCATTCGTTTCTACAGATCAGTATTGATATTGTATGACCACTTTCTTCCAAATCATCTTCTAGCAATCAAATTTTAATGAGATGATGGCATTATACTCTTCCAAAAGCTTTGTTTTAGCAGGCTAACACCAGCTAAAATCTTTTTTATTTTAATGGATATTAAAGGTGTAATTTTATTTGTCTCTGAATTTGGAAGTATAGTGTAGTCCAGTTCAGAAAATACATAAACAGATGCCAAATAATTTCTTCATAGTACTTTCTTTGTTTCTTTTGCCTTTTTAACCTGAGGATATGTTGGAGGTACATTTTCTGGGTACGTTTCCAGTAGCAATGTTATTTCTGTACCAAAAGTTTGGCACAAACTTTGTAGTTTGCTTAGGACCCTCTGTATTTTTGATAGTGAACTGAATGCCACGTTGGGATCATTGTTGTAGTTACTCTTGGTCTACGGTTACACTAGATGTGCAGCAGTCACACCTTCAACTGTAGTGTATGAAACCCTTAAATCTTTGGTTTTCTTTTATGTCTCCTTTTATATAACTTCATCATTGTAATTTTTCAACTGAAGATGTTAACCAGAGTTATATTTTCATACAGTTTAAGCAGTAATGCTTTTCAAAATTGTCTTGAACAACACTTTCTTCTCAGAACTTGAACTATGACTGATGATCTTTATACGTTTGAATTGCTATCATTATAGTGCTCTACTGTGTGAATTAAAAAAATACATTTCACATGAATAGCAAAACAATGGAAAAAACAAACCAAAGGAATTCAGGACTGGAATTTGTAAAGATTAGGGTAGAGTTTTTATCACATTCCCGCTGCCCCTTGAAACATAATCAGGACAGGATTATGTTTTTCATTCTGAATAATACCTAAAATGAGATGTAGCTGTTTAACACATACCATATTCATAGAGTCTATTTATTCAGACTGAATTCCACATGGACTATGGATAATCTTTTTCCCAAATGTTTACTACTATCTGCTCTTAACAAGTGCTGCACAATATAAACTGAAGGAACCATAAATAAAAGTGGCATAATAAAATTAAGCCTTGCTTTTCAACAAAGTCTGACTTAAGATCAAGAAGTGAAATTTTCAAACGGGTCAGATTTTAAAGAATTTTTCTGTAAAAGACATGAATCACATGCTTTTAAAAGCATACAGGGAGCTATGGCTAGTATTAGAAAATGGAATACAAGTAAGTTTTAAGAGATGGCATTGAAACTAATGCTTTTAACTGAGATTAAAGGAGATCCAGGTTTGTTTCATGGTTTTGTTGAAGGTTATCTTCTTGCACTTATAACCACTCTGCACAATCTGGAAAATCAGGGTAACACTGCTATATTTCCATGTCCCTTCCTACCTCGGCTGGTAGGTACAGTCTTTCAAGACAGACTGACTGGTACTGTGTGGGCATGTGTGTGGTCTCTAGTACTAATAAAGCTAATTTTGGAGGTAGCTTGTAAGTGCTGTCATAATAAAATTGAAAACAAAATGGAATTGCTGGGTTTGAGCATTTATATGTGATGTGTTTCACATTCACTTGAGCTTCTGTTCTTGCCATAGACAGTATTTTTAGTTATAATTTCTGTTGATGTTTGTTTGCCTTTAAGAATTTAATTAAGTTTTTTCAAAGCTTTGCTAAATCATTTTCCTGTAGGAGGAAAAAAATACCCATTTTAAATAGCAAAAGAATGGGAAAAATTACATATTTGAAAATATTCACTAACTTTTTCCACCTCTCAAACGTTTTCCACTTTTCTTAAACCTCTCAAACACATAGGATTTAAAAATTTTTTTTTTTCTTTATAAAGTAAATAAATAACTTTGTTATCTCTTAGTAGGTATAGGTATCTCTAGCTGGGCAACCCTTCTCCTGGTTTACTGTTTGTTCTTGCTTCCTGGTCTCTCTCAGCATTAAATCTTACAGCATGTCTTTTCTATTGACAACATTTTTCATGTTTAGTAAGTTGTACTTTTCCAAGGAGACTTGCAATTCCTCCTATCCCAGACCATTTTAATGATGTGTTTGTTAAAATCTGGGTACGTAGCTTTCAAAAGCCCATCACTTTCTGAGCTTACTATCATTGGGGACTACCCAGTTTACCTGTTCATAATTAAATAAGACTGAGTCTCCTGCTGTTCTTGTCTTCCACAAGATACACCTGGAAAATTGATCCATTGCTCTTGACAATTTTCCATATCTATTCACATCATTTTTTATAGAGGAACTTGTGAGTCCAGAATATGTAAAACACTTCCCCCTCCCACAGGGGAAAAGTAAATAGGATACAGAAAACATCAAAATATTATGCAGCAGATTGATCCTCTGGAATATAGAAGAAAAGAAAAAAGTTGAGAGGTCTTCTTGTAGGAAGATGAGGAAGTCGTGATGACCTCATGCTGTTGATGGGTGAAGGTCAAGTATTTAGGCTGATTATATCTGTTGTCTGCCCTTGATACTATTAATCACGGAGCTGTTTACTATCTGCCAATCCTTGAAAAGGCAGGGGGAGTGATTCACTCAGAATTGTGTGGTTTTCCTTTTTTTTTTTCCTTTTCCTCTCCTCTCTTGCTCTCCCCTCCTTTCCATTCTTTATCCTTCCGTCTCTCCCCCGTTAGGAACAAAAAAATAGTACGAGTACTTACACATTTGTTATGGCTTTTTTTTTTTGTCATCACAGTTCCAGATTTTGGCACTTATAGAGACCATACTGTAAATGTAAATGAATTGTAAATAATTTAAAGTGAAGAAAAATAGGGCTATAAACAACTCTTCTGCTGTGCATACAACAGGTATGTTTAGTTCTACCTCATTCATCCTGGCTGGTGAACTTTGATTCTTCTACTGTATCTAATACAGTAATGGCATATAGATGACAGTCAAATGCCCAGCTGTTACACAGTCCATATATGACTAATGAAAAATAGTCATTCCTGTCTTGAATATTTCTTCAGACGATAGCATTAAAAGTTTGTGCATCGGTGATGGCCTGATGTGTTTTCTTGTTGCTTAAAAAGTACAGATGTGGAATCAGATTAGCTTCTCAGTGTTTTATTTTGCCTGTATTTGTTAAGGAGACTCGTTTATATCCAGTCTGCAATCGCCAGAATTTTATTTTCTTGAGTGATGCCTTTTCCATCTGAGATGACTCAGGTCATTCAACCTAGCAGTGTAATGGAAAAGAACAGAGAGAGAGAGCAGTCCTCGACTAGAGTCTGTATGTTATGTGATGGTTACTTACTGTATAATATTAGAATAAAAAAAATTGAGGCAAGAACAAATGTGAGAAAATATTATCAAAAGGACCAGCTTGACATCTGTTTTATCTATAAGAGGAAAAAAAAAGATATTGCTATAATATGTTTAACTGTTGTCATATTGGAGAGCTCTCTGTTAATTTTTGAATGACTGAAATCTATATTTATTTTATGAATATGAAACTTACTAATAATCCTACTTATTTCAGGATAATTATTGGCACATGACTGGAAAAAGCAGATGATATTATTGTCAGTCCATTATGAAATAATTATTCCAACAGCTTTATGTATTTAATATACATGGAATTCCTTTCACATTAAAATCAGCAGGAGCTGTAACATTGATTCTAGTGCAGCCAAGACGTTACCTGTGGACGTTGGAATAAATGCTTATTGAAACACTCTAAAATAATTAGCTCTTAGAGCATGTGACAACACCAAAAAGTTACCTCATCTAACATTTAGCAAAAGGAATTCTTTATCTTGGCTAAAATGTAGTATTTTTCTAGTTTTAAAAGATATTGAGAAGTTCAGGACCAAGACTGCCTTCCAAAGGAGTTTGTTCTGAAAACAGATCTCAATAGAGGTTACTTTCATTGCAAGAAGATTTACCGTGCACAAAAAACCCTGTTTAATTGCCATCCTCTTCTTTGAGCTGACGCCAGTGTACTAGGCAAAGCGCTGGCAGAATACTTGAAGGTTATAAAATGTAAACTTGTAAAGTAAAAGTATAAACTCATTTTTGTTTCTTGATGCAATTTGGAATCAAAGAAGGTTTGTTAGTGTATGATTAGTCATGATTATCTTCTGCAAGATGTTGTCATGCAGCTGTTTGGAAACTTTATTAAATCTGTTACTACAGTTCTGTTTTCTTTTTTTTTTTTTTTCCTCCTTTCTTTTTCTTCCTTTTGTCCTTCCCTGTTGGGCCAACTGCCAAAACTGAGGGTTCCTGAAGATTGATTAGAAAGCTTTTTCTTCTCTGCTCGCTTCATCTGTGTGCAGTCCTTCACATGATGTTCTATACATAGCTTCAGTAGAAAGACCTCGAGCCAGCAGCTAAATAGTGTATGATATTCAGTGCCTAAGGTAACAGTACACTGTTTGAACTCAAAATAGTAGCTGAAATAAAAAGGAATATGTTAAACTGTAGGATTTTAAAAAAACCAAAAACAACAGATACAATCCTCTATACATTCATCTTGTGTTGCGTGAACTGGAATTTTTTACATGCCTTTTCAAATGTGTGAGGTAAATGTGTATCAGAGGGAAGAGTAATTGAAACAAGATGTAATATTTCTCCTACATGTTTCTACTTTGTTACTTTACATCCATATAATACTTCATATGTTATATTTGTTACGTTTCCTAATTTAGGTAACAAGTACCTGTATAAATTAGCAGAATTCTAGTTAGAAGTTGAATTTATCATGCTGCGATAGTTGACAGGTCAGATGTGTGTACTCTGTGTGTGTGTACTATGCGTATATGCACTTCTTTCTCTGTTAATTCTTACTAATACCTGAATGAATCACGTCAAGATTTCAAATAGGTAGCTGTATGTAAGCATTTCTTGTGGTACCTGAGGCACAATGGTTGGGAAGAACAGACTGCTTGTAAGGTAGGTTGAAAATTGGCTGGCCAGTCAGGCTTGAAGGTTCAGCCTGTAGTTGGTGGCAGGCAGTGAGTGGAGGCTGAGGAGGCTGGGCTTGCTTAGTCTGGGGAAGAGAAGGCTATGGGACAGTCTAATAGCAGGCCCCCAATTACCTGAAGAGCAGTTGCAAGGGTGACCAAGTTAAACTCTTCCTGATAGGAGCACAGAGTGTAAAAACAAAACACACCCTGAAAAACCCAGGGCTAGAAATGGCAGCTTGGGAAGCTCAGATTAGACATTAGGAAAAACATGTTATCCAAGGAGATAGTACAACACTGGAACAGGTTATTCCCAAGGCCCATGTATTCCTTAGGGGTTTTTGAATGTTGGCTAGAAAATGCCAGCCCTCAAATGGCTGACCTGCTCTGGTGTGAGCAGGAATAGTAACCTGAGCAGGAGCTGGGACTGGAGGTCTCCAGAGGTCCCTTCAAAGCAGCATTTGAATGATTTTGAGTGTCTTTGCCCTGATACCTGCTTTACATGTGAACAATACCAAAGCTATTTGTCTTCAATTTTCTGCTGGTAACAGACCGTTTTCCAGCTTTTCCTTTGTACCCAGGAAAAGAGTTAAATTTCATTTTGACTGTTATATTCAAATAATAGCTAAGAAGTGCCTGGAGGCAACTGAACCAGAGACGGAGGACAGAAGGAGGTGCCTCTGTATGCCTTGAGTTACTTCTGAAAGTAGGCTTACTGCTTTTTGACAGTGGTGGAAGAGGAAGAAATGGCATGCTACGATACCTTTCAAAGAATTTCATCTACAAAGCCTCGGTTTCTGTACGTATGTGGAGTGTTGTAAAAAATTATATGGGAATGTTGTCAGGAAATCCTTTTGACTAATTAGAAAAACCTGCTTCCCTCTGAAGTTCAGTGGTAACAATCAAGTAGTTACTGTCATCTTTTGTTTCTGAGTTTTAAAGCAGAGGGCTCACACATTACTGTATATCTGAAAACGCTTTAATATTAATTGGTAAATATTTAGAGTTGAAACTTTTCTTATGTTTGAATGTGGCTTTTTTTTTTAAGCAGTGATAGCCACAAATGAGCTAATGCTGTTTCTGAAAGCCTAAAAGTTGATTTTCATAATTAAGGGCTATTGAATGAAATAAACCAAATAACATATTAACAGTGCGTGATTAGCAGTACTCTCATCATGTCCTGTTTTGAATTAGTGTAGGTTTAGCAAAAAGTTTTAAAAATCAATTTTACTAGTACTTTGTGATCTCTTAAGTGAATCAGCCCTTAGTTGAATCTGTGCCGAGGCCGTTACTCCACCCGTGGTGCTCCTCTCTTCTGCAGCTCCTTGTCTGTCTTCTGAACTATATGAGATTTGTCTGAGTTTTACTCATGACCCTTGCTAAAATGTAGTGATTATGATGTACTAAGAAAGAGGTATTTGCTATATTTAAAAAGTGTCAGTGCTGAGCTTTGTGAAATGTGTTGTGCCCATGGGGGAAGAGACCTACTTTGAAGTAGGCAGGAATGAGCTTGTCTAGTCGGTGGGTTTAATTTCAGTTTAAAGTGGCATCTGCTGATCTGTTTGGTGATACCGTGGTTTTTCATCTGCGCTACCACATCGGTGGAAGGGTTAGGCGCTGCCGTGCTTTCAGAATGCCTGGAATCTTGTAATTTTCAGGAGCAGACTTTCTACATTGATAGATATATAATGGTGATAGCATCTTGTGCCACATCAAAGACAACTGCAGCGACTCATTCTTCAGTGTGAGGCTCTGTTAAGTGTGTGCTGTCCTTTCCTAATAAGCATAACCCTGCCATATCCCTGTGTCAGCTTAGGGATTTTTTCCCATCTAGTGTGCCCTGTTTCCAGGACTTTCTCTTGCAGGTGATCTCAGTTGCCCATCTTCTGATGAAGCTTTTTACTGAAGATGCAAATACATTGTTTTGGTCCTTATCTGTCCCCATTTCCCTTGTGTGGTATTGTTGGCTCCTGACTGAGATGGTGCCTTACCTACCTCAGTCCTTGCCTAAGGGTTGTTCAGTGCTGTCTGTGCAGTAATAAGATCTTTTTCCTTCTTTTTTTTGGGGGGGGGAGGGTGGAGGAGGATGGTTTTTATTAGAAAGGCAGAGAGATCACGGCAGCAGTGTGTATAGCTTTGGAGTTATACATCTGACTGCTGTAAATCTGACTGAACTTGTTACTCCCTTTTAAGTGTAACTTGGACTGATTTATCCCTAAAATAAAGCCAGGAATTGCAAAGTCATTCCAGAAAGAATAGAGACTATAGTCTCATATTAGCAACATTCAGGTAGCTGTGCTTTTCACAGAATTGCCTCAAAAGAAGTGTTCAGAACATGCATAAACTCAGTAGGAAAAGGCTAGCTTTTTGTGGTACAATGGTACGATTTATGTAGAATGGAAAAAAAGGAATATTGTGGCTTATCTGAAGACAAATAACAAGC
Source organism: Phaethon lepturus (assembly GCF_000687285.1). Classification (NCBI taxonomy): domain Eukaryota; kingdom Metazoa; phylum Chordata; class Aves; order Phaethontiformes; family Phaethontidae; genus Phaethon; species Phaethon lepturus. The sequence goes on from NW_010519572.1 coordinate 42,350, forward strand.
TTCATTCTCTGGTGACAGCAATTACTTGCCTTTGTAGTCATACAAAATAATTCTTTTGTAAGAGAAGAAATTCCACTGTGCGAGAGCAAATATTTGAAATGGAGTTAAGTGTTGTGTGTGGGAATTTGATATGTTCATGGAACACTGTTGTGTGCTAAAGTAAATTAGGTATTTTTCCTTTACAAATGGAGGAGCTGAAGATATCGGAGATGCCGCAACTTTTGTTCACTGAATTGCCATTTGCCTTTTCTTTCCTTTGCCCCTCTTTATTGACTTCTCATTTGATATGCCTGGACTGCTTACAGTCCTTACTTGCTGTTGTTATCATTGTCCTGATGATACAAAAGAAAACACTTTCTTAATGTGTTGTGAAATATAACATGGTTTGTAGTCCTCTGCGTGCTTTTAAAGACAGAAGGAACCATTGACTACAGTGTCCTCAGACACCACATGTTGACATGTTTGTCTGAAATGGTGGTCCTTTGCATGCTTTGGAAATAGCACTCTGGTGTACTAATCTCTGGGAAAGTAACTTTTATTATTGTTGGCTCCAGTCTTTAGCGTGCAGCTCTCAGCTGACATACCAGACATTATAGAAGAATGCTTGTGACTCAGCTAAAAGAAGCTCAATGAAGTGTCTAAATTAGGAATCTCTTTCTTGTGCCTTTTTTTGTGTTTTTTACTTATTACTGCATGCTGTCCTGTCTTATTTGTACACAAGACCGTCAGTCCTCTGCAAGGCAAGACACACTCCATCAGCTTTATATAAGCAGCAATTCCACTTAAAAGAAAAATTACCATTTTCATACCACAAGTAGAAGGCACTAGTCCATCAGAATAGAAGGCAAAAGTCCATCAGACTTTAAATTACATTTAAGTATACATTACTTCTTTTAAAATAGCAATGCTGTTTCTATGGCCTTCTTTTCTTGCAGTACATTCATTTAGCTGTCAGCTTTTACATGTAGTTATAATAAGGTACAGTTGCAGTGTATGTTTTCATTGTAGACTGAATCATATGTCTTACATAGCTTCAAATGAATGTTCATCATAATGCTGGTTATAAAACAATCAGAAAAAAAAGATAAAGTATCTAACTGCAAGAGACAGTGAATAGCTGAAAGCATAATTAACTCTCCAGTACAAAAGTACAAACTTATTTTGTTACTAAAGTTATTAATAGGTAACTCTGAGAATTCCTATGATTTACTGACTGAAAAGCCAAACCTGACTGTATACAGGTTTTAAAAAAAGCCAAATATCATAAAAGTCATGGGATATAGCATAAGGAGGGGTTTTTCATTTGATGGAATTAAATTTTGTAGTTTAGAGATCTAATCATTGTATGTCACAATCTTAAAATGTGTCTGGATTAGGTCAGTGCCTGTTTTTTGCAGCTAAATACCCCGTATGAGCTGATTCCAGCTGTTGAATGCAAATTCCTGTGAATATTGGGCACTTGAGAATGTGGATTCTTGAGTTACTGTGAAGAGTGTTGTTGGGGCTCTGGAAGGCACAGCTGCTGCTCACCGAAGGAGTCCTTTTCTTTTGGTAACTCCTCACAGTTATGAATTCATGACCTGAAGGGATCTTTTCAGTAGTTTCAGTGTTACTGTGTGCTTTAAAAATTAAATGTAGTTGGCTTATTTCTTTTGAATTAATTTGGTGCCACACTGTAAAACATTCATTTAATTTTGCATGTGTTTAGCCTAACAATGCTGTGAAGAATTTTGAGGAATGCCCTCGACTGAGGCTTATCAGTAAATGCCTAATTTCTTACACTTGGTGGCTTCCACAAGTTTCCCAAGCATGTCCCCATTTCAATCCTGTGTTGGGATAACTTTGTTCTGATACAGCCCTCAGCAAGGAGGCAGCTATCAAAATCCTTGTCACTGGACTCAATAAATGTAGGACGATTAACAAGAGATAAACTTAAACCATCCCTTTTGTGGTAGGTGTGAGCAGACATCTCCCTGTACCCTCGTGTGATCTCTGTGCAATCTCCAGTAATAACTGAAATCATCAGCAGGCTGCATGATGTAGTCTCTTGGGCTTCTGTGAGGAGTCCAGTCTTGCTTTCAGGTGTTTGCACTCATATTTTTCTTACCCCCGCTTGAACTTCTGTTCTGTTTTCTAAACAGCAGTTGATGCTTGGGTTTGAATCACTTTTTGCCAGCAAAGTAATACTTAACCACTTTTGGATTGTTGTTACTATATAGATTTTCCAAGCAGAAATTCCTTGCAAGGTGAAGAAAAGAAAACAAACAAAAGTGTCTTTATCTGTGCATACTATACAAATACTTTAGGAAAAGGAGAAGAAATGAGTATTGATGCATCTGTTTTCTGTCTCTTCTATAGGTGTACAGGATCCTCAACATGAGAAGATAATTACTGTGACTACTAATGGAAGTATTCACAGCCCAAAGTTTCCACACACATACCCACGCAATACTGTACTAGTGTGGAGATTAGTAGCAGTAGACGAAAATGTATGGATACAGCTTACTTTTGATGAAAGATTTGGGCTTGAGGACCCAGAAGATGATATTTGCAAGTAAGTTACTTTTCCTTTAACTGAGAAAAATATGAAGGGGGGTGGAACAAAAGTGTTGCTCGAGTTTTGCAAAAATGTGACACCAGCATGTCAACATATTTATAAAATGCTTTTAAAGTATTAGTTTATGGTTTTCTTTTGCAGTGTTAGGGAAGGATTTAATGCTTGAAAGCTTAGGGGTCCCCTCATTTTTCTTTCTGCATTCAGTATCCGGGCCACAGATATGATACACAAATGTGAAATATTTAATCTCTTTCTCAAATTTAAGTTTTGACATCTGGGAACATATCCTTGACAAAATGTTAGAGGAATGGATGTCTCATTTTTACAGAGAAGATTTGGGTAAGCAAGTTACCTGAAGTGGAATTCAGATCACGACACAAAGTACATCACTGTTCAAAAAAAACTCAACAAAACACCCCACACCATACTGCAAAATATTTTAATGGCCTTTAATGGTTAAGTTCTCAGTTTTCTATGAAAAACAGCACTTACAGTACTGCATTTATTGATATTCTTCAATGATACTGGTTTTTTTTCCCGACTTCAATAAGTATTCTGCATGCTCAGTCACTGGCACAGGTTTCTGTAGGACCTGTGGAATCTATATTTCCGTCCTAGGATTTGCAGCTGAAGGCTTTGTAGCTTGGGAGAGAAACAACCATGACAAAATGGGCATCAGGATGGATGTAGCTCTGAATCAAGCCATCTGATCATGTTTTGGCTGTTTTGTGAGGCAGTAGAGGCTGACATTATATATGCTTCCTGTGGGTGGGTGAAAGGGGAGAGATCCTAAACTCTTGTATCCTGTATCCGTCTGCCATCACAGCAACACATCATAAAAAACCCCAATGTGTGAATAGTGGTACGTTGTCTGAAATCTTTTCAGTAAATTAAGTAACAGATACAATATGTCATTTGAATGGCATATCCTCCTTCAATGTGTTCCTGGGGAGGTACTTTACACAAGATTTTTCTTTCAAAGTAGTTTTTTGTTTTGTTTTTTTCTGTTTGGGCGTTTATTTTTGAGTACCTTGTATATACATTTGATTTGATTATTGCTTTCAGTTGTTCTAATTAACTGATATTTGGTTGGTTTTATATCTTGTATCAACTTTTGATAACAAATTTGAATTTCGTAGAGGTCACTTTTGCACTCATCCTTAATTTTGGAGCTGAGGTACATAAGAGATTGGCAGATGATCTTTCTTTCCTAATTCTGAAGGGAGTAATTGTCAAGGCCATGTCAAATATAATTAAAATATAAAGTACTGTAAACATATGTTTGCTCAGATGAGTGCACTCCCTTGGCACAATAATTCTTTTCTTTAAAGGAAAACTTAGCTTGCTTTTTCTTTTCTTTGCATATGGCAGAGTGAAGTGACAAGTGAAAGAAAATCCAGGTAGGGTGACTCATGCGTCCACTTGCAAAGAAAAAAGTAAGATAAGTTAAAATATTTTTAATATTATAACTAGAATAGTATTTTAATGGGAGTACATTTGTTTTAAATAAACAATGTGCTGAATACAGAAGTACTGGTCAAATTAAGAAATGGTAATAAGTCACTCATAATCTTCACTCGGTCGTAATCTTACTGTGCTCATATTTGTGCAGGGACAGCAGGAAGTTGTATGAATGCAATTCCTGATATGTGCACTTTTGAGGACACATTGGGCTTTTTGGCTTGGAAGATAGGACCCTCTGAAAAAGAGAGTTATATTGTTGTTTTTAACCAAAAGAAAAAAACATAGCTAGGGTTCCTATGAAACTTAAATTCAGTAACAAAATCAGTAAAGGAAGGGCAAGTGTACCATGATTGATGTAAAGGGGAGTATCAATAATTGACAAGTTGAGGAAATAACTAAAGCACAGAGAGTTTAACTATGTAAAACAATTCGATACAGGCCAAGTAAGTTACCAGTATCAGAGTAATATCTCTTTATAAGTAATGTCTTGCATTTCTTATCTCTTATAGTTCCTAATAAAATTATTTAATAATTTTTCTCGTACCTTCTGTAGAAAAACTAAGGGTTTTATTGTCTGCATCCTATACTCCACTGTGTTTCTGCCATCTTGAAACACACAAACCGGTATTGTTGTTGTAGAGTACTTGACAGTTGCTCCAAAGGCAAGTTTATATGACAAAAGGCAGAATAAAATATGACATGAAATGTAATGTATTATAACTCTATACCTTACGGTGACCTGATCCTTTGGTTCTGACCTACCACTGAAACTAGGTAAAAACTGCAGCCCAGTAATGTTAGGCTTTCTATGCAACAGTGTATAGTTTGTACCAGGTATCTTTCTCTCCCTTCTGTAGTGTATGAGAGGAACTCATGAGTTACCTGCAGTGGCCATTGCCACAATTTTCAGTTCCTCTACCTCCTTCATAAGCTGCATGTTCTGTGCAATGCCCGAGATTTCTCATCGTTGTAGGCTCTATTGCCCTGTAGTGTCAGCTCACTGCACGGATGAGAGAATACGCTAGAGTGTATTAGTTTAAGATAATTAGCAGCTTTTAAAATCTCATAGTAATTCAAATATTGCTCACACATTGGGAAAAAAAAAACCACAAAACATACCGCTATATAAGACTTCTTTTCTTAACATAGCTCTATAACAGGGAAACCATGGTAGTGGTGAATAAGAAATATCCTAGATGTATCCTGAAGCTATGGTGAGCTTTTGCCTGTATCTGGCTGACCTGACCTCCACACTTGGATTTCTCCAAAGTCAGTTCTGACATTTCGAGCTATGCTGTGAGGTCTTTTCATTTAGAACAAGTATCACAGTTTACAGATATGTTGAAGGCACCAGTCTAGTCTCCACTTAAATACTTGTCCTGAATCTGAATCAGAATGATCTTGCATGGATTTTTCCACTTGTTTTTACTTGCAATTCAGCTTACAGTATTTACTAAGGTAGAGCATTTACATTATAGCAAATTCAATGTTTATGACTAGCCATCCTAACCCAGCCTCACCTGGAACAGCATTAACATGCATAGTCCTAATTATTGTGCTCATTCTCACCAGTTTTAAGCATGAATGCTGTGTTCTGTATGTTTTGGAAACAAAGTTTAATTTATAGCCTTTTTAGAATAAACTTCTGATACTTTGCCTGTATTTCTCCAGATTATTTTTGTCCTGGTTTTACAATTCTGATGCACTTGAAATTTATGCAGTTCATCTCTGCATTGCTTAAAATACAGCTGCTGATTTTTTTTTAACAATAGTTCTACTTCATCTGCACCGTATCCTTTCTATGGACAAAATGTTAATAATCCCACTATGACCTTCCCAAAGTGAACACAAACTCCAGTTTATGTGGAAACCAGATCCATGCATGTGTCTCAGAAGAGATTTAGGTTATTTGCTTAATAATATGGACATACCAATCTCTGCAATATTGCAGTAATTTCAGTCTTGTACACTGTGTTTGATTCAGTTGTGACGTAAAAGAAAAAGGTTAAGAACAAAAAAAAAAAAAAAAAAACAAAAACCCAGCAAACCGAACAAACAAAAAAGGAGAAGGATGCAGTTTCCTGGCTGTTTCATGCATTACTGTTCAGATGATAAAACTGGCAGTGAATTTTTCTTACGTAAGGGAATTTCTATCTCACAGAGACATAGTGGATTTACATTCTCTATGCCCACCCTTTCTGATGAAGAAAAGCAGCAGCTTTTCTTCTGCTGATATGATAGCTGATATGACAGGTCATTATTTCAATCATGCTAGCCCCTGAATACTGTTTTAATCATAAGGCCATTAGACTTCTATACCTGACAGCTCCTATCGTCAGGGAGATGCCATAACTCTTCTTGACCAGGAAGGACTGATCTTTGCTCAATTGTTGCTTATTGTCCAGATTTGTTGCTTTTTGTCTCTGAGAACACGCAGCGATAACAACTTTGTGATAAACCTCTCTGACAGGAAGACACAGGTTCAGCTTTCTTTCAGAAGGAACATGGATGCTACAGTTGCCTTGTCTAAAAGGCAGTCTGATGCTGTAAGTTGTACATTGGAGCATTACAATGCAAGACTGCAATAGGAAAAGAAAAAAAAAAATTTCTTTCTTACGTTAGTAGTGCATGTCAAACTTGCTCTCTCCCTGTGCACAGAATGGCTCTAGTTGTTCATCGTAGTGGTGGCTGCAGCTGTTCTTTCTAATCATCAGATGATTACAGTCTGTTTAACTTTTATTGTATATAATAAACCCCAGAAATGTGTCACAAATCCAAAGTGCAATTACTGTAGGTAAGATGATAAGGATAAAATACACGAGTTAAAAGAATGTGGAACCAACCGATAGTTGAGTAATAGATGCCATTTGACCGTCATCTTGGTATTAGGATAGCTATACTCATTTCCAACTCTCTTCAGCCCTCTAATAATTTAAAGTATGAACTATAGCCTGTTTTGTGTGGCGTGGTTTGGTTTTTTGGGGGGGTGGGGGGAGGGATGATCTTTGGGTGTGTGTGGGTGTGGTTGTTTGTTGTTGTGGGGGGGTGGGGGGCGGGCTTTTCACAGCTGCATATATGAATCTGTTCATGTAGTTGTATAAGTGAAGTATTTACCTATAATGTTTTGAAAGAATTCTAGAACTTGTCTAGTTAATATGTGCAATATTTAGAACTTTTGCCTGAAGAAAATTAGTTAAGCTGAAGGCAGCTGTCAGTGCTAACATGGGGTAAAATCTGTGTGAGTAGTACTGTTGACTCCCCCCCACCACCCCCC
>NW_010519572.1:49675-88729 GCF_000687285.1 Phaethon lepturus
CCCCCGCCCCTTTTCACATCAAATTAAATACTGAACTCTTAATACCGGGAATGTTCTTTCTCTGAGGGTTCTTAGCATGATGCTTTACAATACATAGCCACATGCATTTAATTCAGTACCTCCCTTTTCCCTAATGTTTCTGCAAGCTACTTGCCGTTGCTTCAGATCTGTTGTGACTGAACTGTGCTCAAGCTGTTCCCTTCCATTCAGGGAACATCAAGGTTCTGTGGTAGAAACTGTAATCCAACTGGTTTCAACAGTCATATGTGTTCCTAATGAATGGATCGTTGGGAAATTCTTGACCAGGGTTAAAACCAGAAGATTTGGCTCAGTCTGACAAGCCTGAAACAAGTGTATTAAAAGGAAACATACAGACACTGTCTTTAGTCAGTGGCTATGAAGGAGTAAAATACTTGCTTATCTGTCTTTCTTCTGACATAAATTGTGTCAAATACATACTATGCAGTGATAGGTTATGGTAAACACAATAAAAAGGCTAAACATTTTGTTATGTAATTTTCTAAAGAGTCCTTTCTGTGTGATATAAGACACAATGAGTAACTTAGACCATGTGGAGCTTCCTTTCTTGTAATTACTACAAATCTGTACATTTAGCATGTGGAGTAAAATATGGATGCATAGCTGCAACTCCTAAGTGCTTCAGTAAAAAAAAAAAAAAAGAAGGATGTTTTGCTTCTGTTTGGCCCCTTGTCATGGAAGCACCTTACAGCGTCAACAGAGCGCTTGCACGAAAAGAGTCATCAGCATTTTTTCCTTCTAGAAAGATGAAATTCCACCCCACGCTCTGCCCCAAGGGAAAAAAAGGTGTTGTTTGTTTTGCCTTGAGTGCATTACAGATGCAATATTGATGTATGTGTGAAGAACATACTAATAGCAAGCATAGATTCAGGGAAAAAATATAACTCTTCACATAACGTAAGTATTAATTCTGGGGCTTTTGAGGGCAGTATGTTCCTTATCAAGGTCTAGTTCCCAAGAAAACTGTTTTCTGGACAACTGATGGGCTGTCCTTACTGTCAGACAGGCTTAAATGCTTCTCGTGGACTGTGATGACAGAGAGTGAAGTTATCTCTTGGGTAAGTACAGAGTTCAAGTTGGCTTTGAATAACTGGACAAAGACCTTTAAATGAACTCTGTATTTAAAGAGGAACTGGTGCAGACAATGTTCATGGTGACTCATGTCGCTAAGCAGCTGGGCTGCTGCGATTTGTGCTTCTCCCCCCACCCCCATTCTGAAGATGCAGGGGTTGCTACTGCCACCTCTATTGGAAAAATTCAGAAAACAGTGAGGAGTGCCCTAAAATTTCTAAGGCTTCAAATTGGAACAAAACCAGTCAGCACTAAGACCCACAGGCTGACAACAGAGATGAATGTTATAGTGAATATAGTCCTTAAAGCTCTTTTCTTACAGCTGTTGCCTTAGAATTTCAGTGTTTTCGATCTTAGCCACCTGTTGTTTTATGAGATGCTACACATACAGGTGGGCTGGGCTCTGTTTAGGTAACTCTCAGCGGTACTTAAATGTCTTTCATCATATAACTTCTTCAGCAAAAATGAAACCATACTAACGTTAAAATTTATTATCGCTCTGTTCTATGAGTTAGATCCATTTGGATAGGACTGATTCTATTAATATAGAGAGTTATAAAAAGCATATGAACCTTCATTCCTCGGTACACAATTTCTTTTTTACTTTTTTTCCCCAACACATAAATCACTTGTTAATTATTTTTATTCAAAGTCTGAAAGGGGAGCATATAATTTAAGCGTCTGGGATGAGTTCTAGCATTCAAGTGCCTTAAATTAATTGAAATGCTGATAGGGAAGAGTTATGAAATAGATAATTTAACCTGAAATCCTTTGTAGCAACATTGATTTTTTTTTTTTTGCTGATGGCAGGAAGATGGCATTTTAGGAGCAGTGTGTAGAAAATGCCATAAAACTTGGGTTAAGGCAGCTGGTGGAGTAATTACTTCTGGTGTTTGTGCATTGGTTGTTTTTTGTTTTTTTTTTTTTAATTTTTATTTTTAGTTGCTCAATCCATTTGTAAGACAAGTGAATAGTGATACCAGTTCAAGAGAGGTTTAAAGGCTGAATGTATTTAAATGGAGGGTTAGGGTGGGGGGTGGGAATCAAGATTTTTAGGACGTTAGATTGATTTAGGACCAGCATTCTTTGGTTATCTAAAAATTGTTCTTTTACACATAAAGAAAAAAGATTAATACTACAAGGGTTATTTCTTTCATGTGAGTTCAATTGAAAAATATTATTTCAACTTAATGAATGCAAAAGAGTCCAATAGACTCATGCATCCTACTTGCTTATGTTTGGAAGAAAAATGAGTGCATTCCCCATCCAAAGAAGTATCTGGATCTGTTTCGTTTCTGTTCTTATTTCATTGAACAAAATTGTGGTTCCTTTTATCTTAGTTTTGGGGTTTTAATTATTTTATTTTTTAAAGAAAGCTCTTTCTTTTGGATTTTCCATGATTCTGGAAAAAAATGACTCTTTGATTACCAAATGATTCAAACACTAACTTGTCTTTCAGCTGGTCCCATTCTGCTGGTTTAGCTACTGTCCATAGTTCACACTGTGGCAGAGGTTTCTACTGTATCCAGAAATATACACATTTCTTTGAGTTCTCTACTGCTTATTAAAAGTTGCTTAATACCATTCTCATTATAGCAGTTTTGTAAATGTGGCAAAGCAGCTATCGCAGGCAGTAAAAGAAGATAGAAAATTAGAAAACCAAACCACAGTATGGTTATAACTGAGATTTCTCTGTAACACACATTTCTTAAACTTCAAAAAGAATAAACTCAGTTCTGCAGAAGGGGTTTACAGCTCCAAAATTGTACTCTCTAAGCAAATTGGAGTGCAACCTAAGAAAGGGTAAGGGAAGGAGGCACTTCTCTGAGCAGAGTGGGAGGACAGCGTAGCCTACATGATGTGATCAGAAGGACACGCTGCACAAACTTAGGGGCTCTCGCTGCATTCTTGCCCACCCACTTTTCCCTCCTTTACAGCAAGTCCAGTATTCATTTTAGTATCTGCTGTTCCTACAGGACACGGTAATGGCTATTATTTCGCATGCAATTTAAAATCTATCTTCACAGCCCAGATGAGTGTTAGGAGAGTGATTGCTGATGACTGGGCAGTTGACATAATCCCTTACTCCCTTTTTTACACCAGAGACTACACTCATTGACTTAAAAAGCATTTTAGGCTCCTTAAAATTCCTTCCTGGTCCTCTCAGTCTCAAGCAAGCTGTTTGAATAAAGTAAACTATGTCCACAGTATCAAAATATTTTTGTAAATGTTCCTAATCCTAATTTATTGCTTCTAAAATTGTTTCATGTTACTGTAGCTAGCTGTGTTTCTAATGGTGTAGACTGAAGTTTTTCTCTTTGAAAATGAGTGTGGCACTGTTGGGCCTTGCTTCTGCCTTAGGGGACTCTGGGAACAGTTGTTACGGCTGGCGCTTCCCTGCTCCCGCCCCACCGCTTACTAAGCGATAGAAGTAAATGCGTGTTATAAGTGGGCACAAAAACATGCCGTGAGCCATCACCACCTGAGCTCAGGGGTGTAGGCAGACCCTGTAGCCACCTGCGGTTTCCGGTGTTGCTCTCTTAAGTCCTGATGTCAAGAGAAAGGCAGACTGCAAAGGCAGGCCCAGCAGCAGCATCTAAAGTTACCCCGGGCAGTGTCTATATATTCCAGTTTATACATAGCGTGCAGCCCTTCCCTGATGTTTTCCGATTACTGGAAGTCTAAGTACAGTTAAGCCCATGGGCTCCCCGTTAGGCGTATGAGCAGCTTTCTCCTGGTGAACCCGCAGGGATAGCAGACATACCACTGTCCTATTCTGAGACGGACAGTTGTGTTTCTTCACCTGTTACGCAGCTTTTCTTTTTTCTCTTCCTCCCATTGTCCTCTTCCTTTCTTCTCTCCCTCTCGCTAGATGCCGTGGTCACTTCTTTATGTGTATCATCTACATTTTAACAAAGTAAGTTGCCCACGTGAAATTGTAGTTAGGTAGCATTACCAGCAAACAAATACTGCCAGTCAGACAAATCAGTAACAGTCCCGTTACTGCACTTGATGCTGCTCCCTTAGGATAAAGTAGAAGTGAAATGTGGTACAATTTACATTAATCTGTTCTCATCTGATCATCAAGGTACCTGAGAAGATGCATGTGCATGAGAAATTGCAAGAGGGAAGATTACTTATATATAATATATACTACATTAAGTAGTATATATTATACTTATTATAAAAAAAGGTTAGATGCTTATGTGGGAGTGTCCTAGGGGTTTTATAAGGTAAAATAAATAGATCTTTTCCTTTTCTGCCAGTAACATGAGAACAGGGAGACCAGTAAACTAACAGCAATTATTAAGAAGTACCGTTTCAGACTAGCCTTTGATTCATATGCTGTGGCTGGATTAAAAATAGGTCTGCATGATTTTATGACCATTAACTTCTAACTAGGTAAATTGAAATGAGAGGAAAGTCCTTACACTCTTTAGGTGAAAACTGATCTCCTGCTAGGGTTGGGAACACGTTTTCTCTGCCGCATGCAGTGTTATGCGACTGCTCAGTTACATTATAGGGAATTTTCACTTTCTTTTCCAGGAGTAATTACTAGCCTGTCCTGAAGCAGGATATTGGACTTGATGACAAATGGTCTGTCCTGGATTGGTAAACCCTGTGTGCTAGTGTAGCAGCCAAGAGACCATATGTTATTGTGTTGCTGAACTAAAGAAATAAAAGTGTTTTCTATTTAATAAACATAGATAGAGCCCCAGCCTCCACTGAGGAAGGCAGGAGGGAGGGAGAAGGAAGAAGGGAAACCTGACCAGGCATGTAATGCTGCTGTACCATCAGAGCGTGCTTGAGGGGAAGGGGTGCTGTCTGCATTGCCCTGGGTGAATCTTCACATGCTAAAAATGCCCTTTAGGAATTTTTTTGTTGTTCCTTTCTAAAATATCCTTTTGAATATTGTTAGGAAATTGCATAGCCAGTAGTTTTCACATTGCTGACTGGAGCCATAGCTACATTCCAGGCTATAAGGATTGTGCATAAAGAAAAAAATTACCTTTTGGGATACTAGAATAAATATTTAAAATACTGCTTGAAAAACAATGGTAAAAACATGATTATGGGTTCACAGAAGCTGAAACAGATACACTGACCACTGTGAACAGTGTGAGTAGAGGTGGAAATTTTATATTAGATTAGAAAGAATGCTTTACAACCTTGGCTGTTGATGTGAACACTGAGCTCCCCTAACGTTTTTGGTTTGCTACAAAATATTGATCCGTACAGTAGGAACATGCGATTTATTATGGTCGCTGTAATTCTCAAGAGTTTAGAGAGAAGTACTAGGAAAAAGTTGGTAAGGCATTTCATTCTTCAAAATCTGGAGAGTGTAGCAGCCTATGATGTAGGATACATACTGAGCTGGTACACTGTCTGGGGGCAATGGGCTGCCCCTTTATGAAAGGAGATGTGCTTTGGAAAGTATGGTGTCCAGTGCAGTAGGACCCTGAACTCTGACAGCCATTGCCATGTAGTGTTGTACCATAGGTACGTCATAATGATAACTTGTACGGGTGTTCCTTGGGAGGGGATTGGGGATGGACACAAAGAATAGGAGTACTAGTGTGCAGCAGAATACGAATACTCTGTCTTCGTACCATTTTTGTTACATGTATTATTATTTCAATTCATAACTTGTGCAGGATACTAAAGAAATCTGTGGTCCACACATGAAGTCAGTAGCAGAAAGACAGACTGGAAGTGAAACAGTAAAAGAAGATGTTTCATCTAGGTGTTATCCATTTTCTAATCCTTGAAAAATAACCTTTCCAACTGACTTCTTAATTTGTGGAAAATCTTTTCTACCCATATGTTTTATATGGCTACGGGAGAATCTGTAGTCAAACAGGAAAAAGGGAAGCATAACATAGTAACCCTGAGCAATGGAAACTCATGGAGACTTATTCCCCATGGAACTTCTTCCTTTGGTTTTTAAGATGAAGGCAAAGGTATGTAAATGGACTGGGGCATTATTTGCGAGCTGCTTCGCATGTGTTAGTATGTTTTTTCTGACCTCTCCAGTTTTCCCAAGTTCATCTTTGTCTTTCATATCAACAGTACTATTACCATATATCAAATTTCATGTACTTTTTTTGTTTTGTATCTCTCTTCTACTCCTAACGTGCCACTTTTAAACCCAAAATTAATCCTTATTTAAAGAGAGCTAAACACATTTCTTATTCTGACTGGCATTGGGAATACCTGCTATTCTTTGATACAAAGAAGGTAAGTGTGGGTAGCTTCTAAGAAATTTGGCAAGTCGGCCTATTAAAAGGAGGTGTTTGGGAAACGATATTCTTTTGTTCTTACCTCTACTTTTGATCTGCAGGATTATAGTGTCTCTTTCTATAAGATTCTTAGTGAAGTGCTTGAAATAATATGTCAATAGAAGTTATACCAGAATAAATTTGTTCATAGCACAGGCTATCTAGAACTGAATTCTGTGGTTGCTCTATTCATCAAAATACTTACTTGCATGCTTTATCTGTATCAGTAGTTTAAGATATGCTTAAATAACTACAGCGTTGCTTCTGAATATAGAATTGTTTTGGTTTAGAGCCTAAGTGCATTTACCAATGTATCTAGCTTACAATTTCTCATTCTTGTGAAAAAGTTAATGCCCTTCTTCCCCACAAGGCAGAAGTTACCTTCAGAAACTACAGGATATTCACGTGCTTAAGATAGAGGTCCTTAAGATATGTTTTCAGTGATATTCAGTTTATCAATTGGCAGTGACATAAGCTTCTGACACAAAGGAGTGTTTTGGGGAGAAGGAGGAAGAGATGCATTTCTTCGGAGTTGTTTTTGCTCTAAGTGCTTTGACTCTAGTTCGCCAGGCAACAAAAGCTACTACACAAAATGTACATGTCTCAGCTTCACTTGGTGCCTCAAAATTTCAGCAGATCCACAGAAAATGGAAATACGGTTTTCTGGTAGACTGGAGAGTGGTGATGCAATGGCTAATTTCTCCAAATTAAACCACCAGAGCATCCTTTTCTTTTTGTGAAAAGCATTCCAACGTTTGAAGACTAGAATTTGGGGGTTTGAACTCTGTCTTGTTTTTCCCTTTCACTTGCAGTGTTACATATTTGTGATCAAAGTGGGTGACAGTGAATGAAGGGGAAGAAAATTGAAATTTAAGGCTTAAACTTTTTTTTTTAATACATCCTAAATAACAAGGTAGAAATACAGAGAGAGTTGTGCGGTTGTGTTAGAACCCTTAGGCTGTTACTAATCAGTATGAGGAAAGATTAAACAGAGAGAACCATGGCAACCATCTAACATTTGTGAATGAATCTATGTTTCCATAAGGCAGTTCTTAATGTACAGTACTGCATATTCTAAAATAGATGTATTCAAAGTAGGTTGGCGCAGAAACTGCAATCCATATTTGGTGAATGTCAGTTAGAAATGTTCTCTGTTTATACCTTGAGTATCTTTATTTCATGGAAAATGTAGACATGGCAGGATACTTGGGGTTTTTATGCTCATTTGCAGTGTTGGCTGGAAGTGATGTCTATTGCTGGAAGTGATGTTTGTGTATAATTAAACATCATTTTCTGAGTACAAAAACCTGACCTCGTCAGTTATTTATTTGGATTATATCTGGGTATGCTATTTCTTTCCAGTGACTGTTAAAACACAGTTATGTGTAAGATCAGCAGATACAGGTACTGCTATGGAAATTTATTTCATGTCAAATCATTGCTGTTCCATCATCTCTACTTTTTTTTTTTTTTAATGTTAAAACATCAAGCATGACAGACATTGTTGAACATAACTCTCTTTCTATTGTTGGATAATTTGTAATGATAACCAAAGGAGTTTCCTCTTACAGTGGAAGGCACTGCTGAGTCCTCCTAAAAAGAATGAATGCTAGGGGGGAATTGTCGATGATGTAAGCCTCAGGAACTGAAGTCAAATGATTTGGGGTAACTTTTTGCAGAACTTCCTTTTGGAAAGACAAAATCTAGAGAGACTCTTCTAAATATTTAAAATTTTCTGTCAGATAGTCTTCTAAAAACAGTTTTCTTCCAGCATTCTGTCTTTAATGTCACTCAAAGAAGCCCCAGTCAAATGTTTCTGATAATGTTGAGCAAAATCATCTTTCTTGAACTTTCACCCTGCATGGAGTATTTGCTGGTGCTGCCACAGGGTGACCATTTCATTGTGATGTGTCTTGTATCTTTGTGCCTTGGTCTTTGAGGAAAACTTACTTTAGTCTCAGTGAGAGGGGCAGTATTGGTAAATAGAAAAGAAGAAAGTTCTCCACCTGTTGAATGAATGGTGCAGTACATTCTTCTTTTTACAACTGTTGCTACATCTGTAGGTTTTGTAGTTTGCCTGAAATCCTCTTTTATTTCTCTAATCCAGCATGTGTCTCTCTCCTCTTCTGCCTTCTTCCTTCTCAGGTTCCTCCCACTTCCCCCTTGCTCTTTGCCATAGGCTTTGCGTTCCCCTTGTCCTGTTGTGTGTTTTTGCTGGAGACTTTACAGCACGTTGCCCTGTGGAGAATAACAAGGCTAGTTAAACAAATTGAGTCTACCATTAGGTAACATGATAGAGTGCCTCTGTTATGCTCCAGTGTTCCCTTTTCCACCCAGATAAACATGAATCTGCCCATCAGAGCATTAGTGGAGAGCTGGATTGACTGGAGGAGGCCTCCAGAATTTATTGCAAGTGTGGCAGACGAGCTTTGAAAAAAATGTCTTCAAGCTAAATGTTTGGCCTTACTTTCCTCTGTATGTAAATGTAGTGGTAATTTCACAAAAAGCAATGTGATTACTTACAGCTGTGATTTAAGTGATCTAAGAGGTGAAGACTATGTAAGGTGTTGCCAATACCCTTAACAGTTTTGTCTATACAAATACACAGTTAAGTCAAATGATGAAAACCCAAGATTTTGTTCCATAGGAAATTTACATAGTTCAGTAGCAAAAATGAAAATTATTTCAAATGGAGGTGGAAGAGGGAGAGAAAATTTTCCTTTAGAATGATGATGTTAAAATTTTGTTTAGAAAAAAATCCAAATGCTGTTTTGATTATGACAGTTTTTAGTAATTTCCAATGTTTCCAAAATCGAGGCTGTCTGAAGATAAACCGTCTAAGTTCTATTCAATAAAAGTTTGTCTGGTGAACTGCTAGGGGACCTTGAATGCTTTTGCTCTGCAGCTGAGGTAGGTATTTTGGTGTGCTGTGCCGGCACCAGGAAAACCTTGGAATTCCACATGCTTTAAAACAAGTTGAAAGAAAAACTACAGCATCCTACAGGACACTGTCAAAAAAAAAAGAGACAGGGATGGTTATCAACGTCCTATTTCTTAATTTAAAAAATAAATACATAAACTGAATCAGATTCTTATCAAAGGGGCAAGGAGAAATATGTTTCACCTTTTGCAAGCTGTTTTAATGGGTGTGCTAGATTTTTGTCCAACACGCATCTGTATAGAGATGGAAAGGTCCAACATCGCTGACCTGACAAAGTGTTTTACCTCATGGGTTTCTGCTTCTTACATTCATTGATATATTTGTGGAATTCCGAAGGCAGAGGGAAGCCACAAAAAGGTCACAAAACTGCAAGCCAAGGTAAACAAGCTCTCAGAATATGCTTAGCAAATGACAGTGTAAACCACAGAAAAAGTATAGAAAGGAGAGGAAAACCTATTCCCTTGGAAAATACATTTGCTGGCTAGAAAGACATTGAAGTTTAGAGCCATTTACATTGGTTCCTTGCTGTTTTCCAATAAATTCTCTTTGTTCAGGTTGATAATTCAATCCACGGTCCTAGGCACCCAGGCCATAGGGAAGAGGAATACATGTTCTGCAACAGGTACAAGGGAAGGCATTTTGGGCATCATGACTAAAGGCAAAAGCCCCTTCCGTAACTGGAAAGGAGACTGGACTACCTCTTTGTCATAAATTTTACTTAGTAATATTTGAATAATGTATTGCACATAAATACAGCACCAGAGCATTTCTTTATTCATTGTCAAAGAGGGTTATGTTTTCTCCTTTGTACACTGCACAGAAAAGAAGGATTTTTTTTGTTTGGTTCAGCATGCATTTTAATTTTTTTTTAATTTTTTTTTTTTTTTACTCCATTGCAGATGGAAAATAGCTTCTCAGTTCTTGGTTATTTATCCTAGTTTACTTGCATTTCAAGTACAGGCTTCTCTTGATGGAGAAATAATTTTGGATGGCTATGCTATTGTCCCTGCTGCTCTTTAGCCCTGTGACGTGAAGCTGCAGAATTATGTAGCACAATCTTGTAAATGTTAAAGCATCTGAACCACTTTGTTTTGTTACTTTTCACAGCACATTCAGACTTCAGTCCAGATGTGCAATGCGAGGAATTTTAGTTGCACAGAAGATTCTTTTGGCAGGCTCTTGCAGCACATTCAGCCTAGATAACTGACAGGAATAAAGTTACTGGCTAAAAATGGCATTATGTCCAGGAAACATGTGAGGGACTTTTTTCTGTTGATGTAGACAGAATTTCTAAAGATTCTACTTGCTGATGGTGTAATATCTATATTGTGCAGGGAGCTCCACCTACATCTGTGTTCAGCAGTAAAAAACCAATACTTGTATCTCATATATTTGCCTTTGAAAACAGATTTTTCTCTACAGCATCGGACTTTTTTGTTGGAACATAAAAGAACCGGAATCCTCTCTAGGTCCTGCGGGATACATTGCAGAAAGGGAATAATAATTGCAAACCGTGCTGTATGTACCATACCATGCTGCGAGGAGAAAGTTATATGCCTTATACAATAGGTTTTACTAAATCCCTTAAATAGCGATGCTGGTAATTGTGCACACTTCAGTGCAGTACTAGTGAGAGCTACGTAATGACTAAAGGGTTTCCAGATTGATTACTCGGAAACAAGTGGATTTATGATGATCAGAATGTTATTAGGGTGGGGGAAGGGTGATTGAGAAACCTCTCAGTGAAGGTAATGCTGACAACACACAGAAAAATCAGAAATTATTTTGATTACGAATGACAGCTTGTTTACAAATAGCAAATACAAAGATCAAGGAGAAAAGAATTGAATAGAGAAGCAGCACCCTGACAAACAGAATTGCCTGGATCGGTCATGTATAGCAGAAAGCTGAAATTTATTTGGGTTTTTCGGGATACTTTTTTCCCCTCTATTTTACCTCTGAACTAATGGAATTAATTAGTATTTATTTTAAGGGACTAGGATTTAAACTGTGGAATTGAGTTTCGCTTTTACTTCAGGGATACCAGGAGACCAAAGGGTGCAAGAGAAAGTACTCTGTAAGTTACGCAGAAGCACTAATACCTATACTATGCCCAACCCCCAAACATCTTAAGTCAATAAACATGATTGATTTATTCGCTTTACAAATCTGAAAAGTAGATGATTACTTCACATTCTTAACTAAAAAAATAAAAAAGGTTACTTTAGAAACTTCATAAGCTGATCTGAAAAAAAGTAAAATTCAGTGCTCAAAATCAATTTGATAAATGTGTTGGGCCCTGAAGTCTTAGTACACGTTGCCTTTGTAATAATTTGTATACCTGATCATAAAGTAAAAACACTCGTGGATCAGTTAAAGGAATTGGGGGGGGGTGTAAAATGATAAAGTAATTAGTATCATACCTTCAAGAAAGATTTAAAACTGTGGTACATGGCAGTAATGGATTTTGAACACAGTTAATGAGCTTATTCATTGCATTCATTTTTAATTAAGTGGAAAAAATACTGGTCCTTTAAATGGAGATAATAAATGTGCAAGTCAGTCTTGCACAAACATGCAACACAAGAATTTATTGCCTGCTGTCTAACTAGGGAACTGGGAATCGTTATAAAGATTAGCTTTACTGAAAAAAAATCCAGAAAAAACTTTAGCACAAAATGTTTATGAGGTAATAATTTTCACATTAAAAATTGCTTGGCATATTTGGTGGAATGTATGTGCGTGTTTTTTAAAATGTAAGTATTTGCTATCATCAGAGGTAGGACTGTTTGTACGCTTGAAAAGGATGCAGTGCTATTTACCAGTTTAGGTTTACGTGAGACAAATTTAGTATATGACTATACACGTAAGAGAATAGAAAACATCAGACATCTTGAAACTTCCTCAGAAGTGTGTTATGCTTGTGCTTGGAATACAAGTAGTGGTTTGAGAGCGAAACGATGACTCGGGAGGCTGCAGCTGTGAACTTGCAAGCGCGCGCCGCGCTGTAACCGATGGGCGCTCGCCCTCCCCAAGCCCTGGGCCGTGCTGCTGCTGGGGCTCGGGGGGTTCAAGCTGCAGCGGGGGAAACCCGGCCGAAATGCTCAGTGTTTATTCTCTCAGTGGGCAGCTGGGGAGCTGACATGAAACAGGCTAAAGCACTGAAACCAGACGTACCTTCTAGAGCAGTGGCTTTCAAGGTTTTTATGACTTGGGAACCCCCTAAACATTTTTCCAGTGGAAGCAAGGGCCTTTGTGCAGCGTACTGAAGCTTACTGATGACAATTGACTGGCGTTTTTTAGTTACCTTCCACGGATCTATTTGAAACTGTTTGCAGATCCCCTGGGATATCCAGACCACAAGTTACAAACCAATGAAACTAAATTAAAGTTAGTATGCTTCGTTCTCTCAAAGCTCCCAACCCATGTCTCGTCAATAGTGCCAAAATACTGCTAATTCTGATACGTAGTGTGGCCTTTCTGATACCAGTATGTCCAGGTCTTTGCTCAACAAATGTCTCGTTGGGACAGACACGAACTCAAAATGTGCTTCCAAGTTCCGCCATGGCACCTTAACCTTTGGGAGCTTATTCACCACTGGTTTTACAAGAGGGCAAGTGTTCCCCACCAAAAAGCCCCTGAACTTTCACTGGGGACATGCAGGATACTGCTAATGATATTGCAGTGCCCGTTGCTGTGCCACACTTAGGCAATTTCAATCTTTTTTTCTCTGACTTTATTCTGCCCCATCCCACACGTTGTGATTGCTTTCCGTAAAAGGAACAAACAAAACCATACTCATGGGTCTTTTCAAAATGCTAGCTCTGCTTTTATTTTTTTAACCTCACTGCATGATTTTATTATGTATTTAAGCCAGTAGCAACTTGGAAGCTAAGTTTAAAATATCTGGCTTTGGTAGCATACTTTTAGCATTAAAACAAAACAAAAAAAAAATTGCAAACTGCAGAGTCAGTTTATTGACTAAAGCAGGAAGTTTATAGGAATTTTATCAGTAAATAAACATTTGATTTTCTTTTCTGTTCAGGTATGACTTTGTAGAAGTTGAAGAGCCTAGTGATGGCACTGTTTTAGGGCGCTGGTGTGGTTCCAGTAGTGTGCCAAGCAGACAAATCTCCAAAGGAAACCAGATCAGAATAAGATTTGTGTCTGATGAATATTTTCCTTCTGAACCTGGATTCTGCATCCATTATACACTTCTTATGCCAGTAAGTAACATGTTTCAGATTGGAACATTTCAGGAAAACAAAAATCTTTGAAGTGGTAGCTCAAAAGAATCTTTTACTAGCTTAGGATTAATTACTGTTTATTTCTTAATAATAATAATAATAATAAGCAATCTGTCTTCCAGAACTGTACATTTTGTTTCTGTTTTTTAACTGAGTGTTCTTGTGGTTCGTCTTGGATGGGTTTGGACTGGGAAGTTGTGGGCTCAGTTGTTTGTGTGGAAACTTCAATAAAATGTTTGCATTCCTAATACAGTACTGTGAAAAAAAAAATATTTTTCTGGCTTTGAGAAGAAGAAAAATCATCATAAGAATGAGCTGTGTAACATTTAAAGAGCATTGGGAATTTACAAAGAAGATTGAAGAAGTTAACTTTTTTATTAGACATACACAGCCAAATGATTATACCTAGTTCAAAACCAGAAAAGTTCTTATGCTTCTGAATTGTTTTATTGCAGTGACAAAGCAGACAATGCATAATACTCACTTTCCACTGCATTTTCCCTGGAAACTGTACTTCAGACTTTCTTGAATGTTGCTTAATACTTGTAAATCGCAGGTATTAGACAATAATCATTGTCTAAAACGTGACTACTTTCACTGTCAACGGATTTCTCTTACCTTTTTCACCAAATGAAAGATCTGTGATAGCAAAACAATGCTTATAGATTTTTCAGGCATAGATAATGTTCTGAAACATTAAAATGGAGCAGAACAGGAGTTCACTTGCTCTAGAATAGGTGTTCACCATATCTAAAGAGAGGAAGGAGTATTTTTGTTAAATTCCTCATAATTCACTTTGTGAAACTCCTAAGTAGTCTTGTGGTTTGTGGTATTTGGTTGGTGGAAAATATTTGCAAGCTGAATAAAAAATTGATCAAAAGAATCCATGTTGTAACCCCACTGACATGGACTTCACTCCAAATGCATTTGGCTTTCTTATTGCTTTTGCCGTTTTTGCCTCTTCTCCCCATTTGCAAACTTTCAGTTACTAAGAAGCAAAGAACAACATTGCGTGTCTTTCCAACAGTACATGATCTTCTATGTAGTATATTTAGCATACTGATGATGTCAGTGAAGTGTAGTGTTCTGTGTGTGTACTCATATATATATATATATATGTTATTTACTGTTGTTTTCCTATAAGTATTTTTAAATATTTAGGCCTAATTAAGAGCTATTGCTAAAGTGATTAAAGGTATGAGCTGCATATTTGACCCTTTTGTGAGTAGAATAGTATGGACTGATAGTGATTAATTTTGAAATTAAATAAAATTTCAATCAGTCTCCAAACCAACTTGAAATATGGCCAGGTTTAAACTTTCATACACCTGAGGGCAGAATGTAGTAAGTATGTTTACTTTTAGAAAATGGTAAAAGAAAATCCCTGAATAGATGTATCTGTGGGCTGATGCCAAATTTCATTGTTGCAGCTCTAGTATGACATCATACCTGCTACATATCTATCTGACTTATGTATGATCCAATTTCTGTGGAACGGATTAAATAGAAGCACCTAAAAATACCAGAGTATATGTATAATCACCTTCTTGCCATGCTGTACAAATGGACTGCGTTTATTCCTTGACATTTGATGGAGAAAACTGGTTATAACATAGACATTATCAACATTGGCAAAACTTGAATCTTAAAAATAGTTACATCACTTACTCGATAGACAAAAACAGAGCTGACATTGTAGGATGCATTTTTAGTTCCCTGTTCTTCTGCATTAACAAAGTTCATATAGCATAAGAATTACGTGTACAAACTGTTTTAGAAGCTAAGCATGTTCTCTCACATATGTAAAAGGCAAGAGCAATCCCCTTTACATGACAGGAATTTGGAAATAGGCCCTAAGTGTGCAGTACAACAACTGCTTATCGGTTTGTGAGGATTGATTTCCAAACCTCTCTTTAAAAGGGCTGTGATCTTTTTCATCAAAAATTCTGGCTTAAGCCATGCAAAATATAATTTCACATTTCAGACTGCAGCTTGTAAATGAAATCTATATTGCAGAGTTTCAGGATTAGACCTGCTCCTTGTACCTACAGCACTTGAAAACTGATGCCAAAACCCAGTGTTTTTCTTTATATTGCTATCTCATTCAACATTTCAAGATAAACTCAAATTTACAGACTCCATCCCTTCCCACCTCCCCGCAAAAAAGATGTCAGCTATAGGAGTGAATGTAAATTTTAAATAATTCTTGCAAAAACATAATAGATTCAGTTAGTGATTCACTTCAATGAATTGGTCCTAAACAGTTAAAAAAATTTTTAGCCTCATTTTTTGACAGAGGGAGAGGGGGAGATGCCTGGTAGACTAGCAATGAGAGATTGTTTGGGGAGAAATGAAGCAAAGCTGAAATAAAACAGTGCAAGCTTGTTTCTGTATTTGGAGGCCACACACAGAGAGGGGCACTGGACACATTTTCAGGTCTTTTAAAGAGCAAAAGAAATGGCTTTGTTTAAATCTGCTGTAATTTATTGTATATATATTTTTTTACTTTGTATATTATATTTCAAACCAACTTTTCACATGATGAATAAGCAGGGGGAAAATGGCTATTGATCTGATTACTTCTAAGATTTAGTCACTCAAAAGGACTCGCAGCAATTCCAATGTCAATAAGATGCAACATTGTTTTCTAGAAAGGTTTACTGTGGGATTGTAGGGCATGGCATAAAAGCAGTGCATGTGCTGTATACAAGCAGAATGCTCCCTGAGAAAAACATGAAGCTTTTCTTTGGATTCTAGCTAATTACACTTTAGTTACTTGAATTTCTTCAATTTTAAATAGTGTACCCTGGGTACATCTAGAACTTTCCATAATTCTGGTCTATCTCCACTTTTCTCTCCTCTCTTCTATAGTTGCAAGTTCATTTTGGCTGAAATACCAGAAGGTGGAAGGAAGTGGTGAAAAAGCTTATTCTTACTAAGAAAATGTAATTTGTGTTACTTGAAGATTATTAGCTACTTTCAGCACAGCTGTTATTCTTAGTCCCTCTTTTCATGTCCAGTCCTGTCGTTTAGTCTGTGCTTACTGATGAGCTGCTTTATGCAGTGAGGACTGCTTAGCGGTTCTTCTGCATTTTGACTGTTCAGCTGTGCATTTATTAAAAGTCATGTTTTTGGCAGCACTCTACCACCTAAACCCTCCTAGAACTCTATTGAAAAACCAATCCATATTTCATTTCTTTCCCCTTCTTCTCACTTGCCCCCAGTTACAGCCCTAATCCATATAGTAGCCACATGCAATTGAGGGAAACATTATAAACTCTTACAATATATGTTTGGGCTTCAATCTTCCTAGTGACTTGTTTAGTTTAAATTATGTCAGTTACAAGTTTGGCAGAGAAAACTTCATGTAATAAAGTCCATTGTTACTTAGGGGAGCGGGTGAATGGGATACTTGATGCCTGAGGTGCCATTAAGGAATGCATGACTGATTGCCAAAGTAGTTATTAATTATTCAGGGCACTCAGAACAAAGCAGCCCCAGTTAAAGTTGAAGCTGGGAGTGACTATATTCCTCTTCTTTTTTGGCATATGGTAGCATGTCATTTGTCATCAAAGATCATGCCAAAGATCTTTGCAAAAAACAGACTTAACCCTCTTCTATGCAAGTGAAGATGAGGAGTAAAATACAAGCAGCTGCTTAAAGACTGACTTGGTTTAAAAGTGACTTGGCAGGTGTTTTGTGATTTTGATGCAGGACCTGTATGGCTACCTGGATTTCAGTCCGAGAGACATTTTTTTTGTCTTTTGATGCAGAGATGCTGTTAATAGTGCGCTTGCTATTAACAGTAATAAAGATTACATTTAATATTGTGCAGATAATCTGTGTAGGGCCATCTAATAATTGTTCCTTTATTTCATCCAAATTATCTAAGATTTGCTCCTCTAGGCTGGGCCATGTTAATTTTGTTTGTGGAACCTTTTTAATTGGCTTTGTTTAATGAAAAGGCAAATAAAGTTTAAATACTAATAGAAAAAGTGCATCCTAGTAGAACAGAGAAAGAAAAGCTCTTACCTGGCATTCTCCTTTCAGAACTCCACAGCTTTCACAGATACCAGGTGTGTAGCTCGCGTGTCAGTACCAAAGCCCAAGACAGGTTTAACTTTGGCTGAAAGAACTGAAAATCCATCCAGAAGCATCATAAAGAACGCTAGAACATCTCCTAACCAAAAGTTTCTCTACACTCTCTGTGTGGAGTAATCAAAAGATTTTGGAAATAACACAATTTCAGGGTTGTTTAAGCCAAGGTGGTATGAAGCAGCAGGAGAGTGCGCAAGTGCACTTCGCAATGCCTTGTGAAGTCAAAAAGGACTGTGAAAATCTTTCATATGATGGGAAGGACTCTTAAACAAAACCTGTGTGTTCAGAGTTTCCATTGGTTAGGTATAGTGAAACCTAAGCCCCGATAAATCGACAAACTCCTGCAGATGCTCCAGCATGCAAGTTTAATCATGAGGTTTATTTTTTTTTGTATGTGGCAAAAATTCATTGTAAATCAGAGAGGTTTTTGGACTAATTCTTTCCTTGAGATACCATTTTGCATTAAATTTGTGCTTGAGGGCTAAAGAGAAATTCCTTTTAAATTTCCGAAGTGAGACTTTAAAGATTACCCCAAAATACATAGAGAGGAGTGACATACTTCAGATTAATAAAAAAGCTACAAAATGTATAAAACCAAGGATGGCTATTATCCATGGGACTACAAAGCGGGGCGGGGTGGCGGGGGAGAACCTTTGAAGAAGAACGAACCTCTGAAGGATATTTCCTAACCAAATCACAACATCTTGTTTTCCTGTGACCAAATCTCATTCTGTCACATGGGCATCATAAAAAATTTAAAAAAATCTGTGTATGTGAAGCAGACTCAGAGAGGCAGGATTAGAAATGAATCTAGCAAAATTGGTCTAGCAAAATTGTGGGCCTGCACAGAAGTTCATGGAAATGTATCCTTGACCTGAACAGCCTCGGATGTCAGTGTGGATTTTCTGAGACTCTAAAAAGAAGAGAGACATTTTGAACAAAATTGATTGTCATTTAGTTCTTAAAAGGAATGAATATGCTTACGTGATAGCAAGTTTTGTTCTCTGAAGGAGTAGGTTCCGTTCCCTCTGGCCAAAATTTGAATGTAGTTTCTCATGTAGTATATACCATTTCTTTTGTGTTTTTCTATGATGTTAGTTTTACAGTGGCTGAGGCTGAAAAGATTACAAATCATTTCATGGACTATTTGTAGGACAAAATTTTGCTTTCTCGAACAAACATTTTATATCCCACCCAGTTTCACTGTGGCAAAAGATATTAAAAAATCATTTACTTTTCTTATTTCTCAATAAGAAACAATAATTTCAAAAATAAATGCAATTATGTTACTACACCTCAAATGTCATGCTTAGTTTTTTTCTATTCAACAACTTCAGAACTTCAGTAGAATTTCTTCCTGAAAATTTCCAGAGTGTTCAACAAGTGACATAACTGATTCTGGTTATGGCACATTCACCTAAGTCTTAATATTGTATTTTTGAAATACAGTATTGAGGGAAACTCAAAACAAGTCAAGTGGAGAAGAGCTTGTGAAAACTGCTCTCCTTCTAGTCACCAATAGCATTATGTGCAAGTTAGAGCACTCTGTCAACCTATTTCAAGCAGAAATGATTGCCGTAAACTGTCAAGAAAAAGCAGGTACCCTTTTTGCTCCATTCCTCAAACTGTGTCTTTGATCATGTACTAACCCTCTTCTCCCACATGAAAGCAGATAGTAGGATGATTCAGTGCAAACAATGTTTAATTTCTTTAAATGGCCTAAAAAGTGAAAAAGTTTAGAAAAGTATCGGAAAAGTATTTCAAATACATGAGACAATCTCTTTTCTTTAATTTCTGTAAGTTGCTAAATGCTTTTATTAGGTTTGAATTTCATAATAAATATTTATATTGTCAGGGATTCTTTTTTATTAATTGGAAATTTTATTAGTGTGTCTCATAGCATTTTCATCAGAAATTTATGTACTTACTTAATTTGTAAATGAGTATTACTTTTACATGGTTTATCATTTACTTTATTGTAGTGTTCTGCAACCGATCTTGCATATGTAAGTTTTAATGTTATTTTCAAAAAGCCTACAAGAGAAGCTGAAGGTAGAAAGAAGAGTATTTTTGTCTTGTCTTGAACAATTTCAAAAGTCTCCTGGAATGCCATGACTCTGGAAGTGGTCTGGCTGGTGTGTGTGGGACCTTAAGTAACATTATTTCTGTTTGGGAACAATCTGAATGAACTATATTTTGCCAACTGATGAGAAAATTAAAAAAAAAAAAATTGTGTACAAATCCAGGAGAGATACTAATGTGGAAAATCCAATCTGCATTAATGATGCAAGGAAGAGAATATGTGGTATATAGGGAAGGTGGACTGTGGTGAATTCCCAGCCTTTTGGATTATGAGAGCATATCCTTATAGTAAAACAGAGTTAAATTTCGAAACTCGAGATTTAAAAATAACTAAATGTCTTTTATTACATTTTGACATCAGATTTTGAAGGACATTTCAGATTGTGAGTTTTTTACTTAATGAAATGGTTACCATTATACTAACTGATAAGCTGTTTTTCAAGTAGTATTTGAGTCGTCTGTTGGTTTTTTTATTAAGTTGACTCAAGAAGGACTGAAGTAGGTCTAATCAGAGCAATTGCACAGAATAAATTAACAAAAGAATAATACTGCCACTCTGTAGCAACTATAAATATTAGCCTAAAATGTTATTCTCTACTTGTACCAACTTTCCTTTAACTGATCTTCAAAGAGATTCTCTCTTCCTTCTCATAATCTCACTTCTAAACCGATTCTTTACAAATGAATGAGAATCGGATCAAGCTGGTTAGTCTTTATCAGTCACTAGTAATATATTAAAGAATTTAATAAGTATATTGGCATGTGAATTTGAAAATATATTATTTGACAGAGTTAGCAGTAAAGTCTTGTTTCTAAGCCTTTCCAATTGTCTTCCCAGTTTCCCAAATGTCAGGCTGTCTAGAATCAAACCAGGCTGTCTAGCCCAGGAGCCTGTAATGAGTGGTGGTCATAAATGGATGGCAGGGAGCACTAGGAGGAGGTCAAGCAGATGCGATTCTTCACCCCTCCTGTACTCCTCCACTAACCAGCTATTTTCTGCAGAAGAGGGGGATTCCCTGAGCCTGTGTGCTTTGTTTAGTAAACTGTAGCAGACATTCGTTGTGCAAATAATTGTCCATGTACCCCTGAACTCAGGTAAACTTCATGCCTTCACAACATCCTCTGCTAAAATCAGATTGTGTAGGTACATCATGGAAAAGAAACTTCAAACTCCTTTACTTGAGAGGGATGTGTGTGTATATAAAAACATGTCACTCAAACTGTAAACTCACTGATCCCATGTAACTGGAGCTATTGGATGCTACCTCAGCATAAGTATTCCACATGATGTCCAAATGTTCCTTTACTCTTCTAAAATTATTCTGTAGTCATGGTTCAAATTTACTTGTCCAGTGTTATTGATCATATTTATTCTAAAGAGTGCAGTCTCTCAGTTACTTGTGTGTGACTTGTTTATTTATTTATTTAACCATTTACTAAGTATTATATAAGCTACTTTTTACTTAATAAGTTTGGTTAAAAAAAAAACAAACCACAAAACCACCCCTCAACCCCAAAAACCAACCCAAAAACCTCACCACCACCCTCCTGTTCTCCCAGGTGCCTTTAGCTCTGCTGGCTGGTTTTCTTTTTTTGGTACCTTTATCTTTTTTTTTTGTTTGTTTTAAATATTACATAATTGTCTAGTTGACTATCCCTTTTCCAATTTCCAGGATCAACATGTTATTCACAGCTTTTTGAGAAAATACGCTGATGGCTTCTGTACAAATTCCAAAGCAAAGTGACTCTGTCCCATTCTTAAAGTAATCCCCTGTGTAACTGGCACAGTCCTAGATTTTTTGTGCTTTCAAATACTGAGACGTTGTGTCTGACATGCTTGCTAGTGGGAAAGAAGGTAAGCAAATGTACATTTGATACTAGGTTTGAGGCAGCACCGTAGTTTTCAGTTATGCTATTTTAGCTGCATTCATGTCGTGTCCCTATCCATGATAAATATCTCAGTCATGCCACAGTCCTGTCCGCGGACCCCCACAAAACAGGCAGTAGCTAATTAGAGTGGTGTGTACTGTGCTAATTTTTCTTACCATAATTCTGGTAGGAAAAGATGAAAACAAGAATGAAAGGAAAGAATTTGGGGCAGAACAAAGTTACTCAGTGCAGCTTCTCTATTTTTTATGTATGGTCCAGATCCAAAAGGCTCTTGGTAACAGCAGAATTGCGAGATAAAAATGGAATGATTGGTGCAGCTCTAGACATGTGAGATCAAATCAGCTGTGGAGCAGCTTCTGTGGATGACTGACTGCACAGTCTAACTCTTTAAATTCAGGAGAAAAATTCTTGACAGTGTAATAACACTGCATAGTAGCTTCAGGGTAAGAGTTTGCTTGTGGAAAGATTAATGTGGGGTATTGGTAGTGGTATTAAGAGAGATCCTTTTGTTTCTAAAAAGGGATAGATAATAAGCACTATGGGAATACCAAAATTTGCACCTGTCTTGTCTTTGTGGTACCTGGCCTCTGGTGTTACAGATGGGGATTATGAGCTGTCATTTGTTAACTTCTCAGAAGTACTCAAAACTTTTTTAATGATGATGATGAAAGGTTTGGCTGAAGAAGCCAGGATTTTTGTTGAAAAGGTTTTGGTTTTGTTTTCATGGGAAAGTCTAGATAGTCACAAAGCTGTTGCATCTGTGCTTTCAATTATCTCTGGCTAGGGTGGTGGAGTAGGAATTCAGGAGGGTTTCTTCGATGTTTGCTCCTGATAGCTGGTGTATGTTGTTGAAGAACTGTAACTGTTTTAAAAACACCATGAAATAAACAAAACCTTGCATGTAAAAACAGAGGGCAATTTGTCTGACAGAAGACATTCCCAGAGGCAGAATGCTCAGGCTGCTTGAGTATTCATATCACACTGCTTTTGAGCTAGGCAATAAATCGTAGGAAGAAAAATAATGACAATCATTTATGAGGAGAAATAAAATGCTGGGCTTCAAATTGAAGGCAGTGATTTAGCGTGTGAAAGACCAACTTCAAAGGCACTTGAAAAGTGGAGGTGTGGAAGCAGATGGTACAGCCTTTGGAAGAAATTTTGCATATAATCCTACAGATTTTGTGGAGTTGGTGGTTCCTAATAGCCCTTCCCTTTCAGCTGCAAAAGGATTCCTTCAGGGAACTCCGTACCTCTTCTACCCTGACACCACATACGACAGTTCTCAGGTCTCATCTTGAGTACGTCTGTTAAGTGATATGGGGAATTTCCATGTAGTGCTGTAGATAATTAAATCAATCAGATGCTTTATTGTCTACTATGTATCCCTGCTGTCTTTTGGTAGCACTTAGCTAACTTAAAAGTTTTTTAGTAGACATCTCTTGTTCTAACTGTTCTTCTAACTTCTTCTAGATGCTATGCTAAGGGAATTTTGTTAGAAATCGTTAGACTCATGATTTGGTGAATAGTTGGCATAGTAAATAAAATTCCTTAAATTTGAATTGTCACATGTTTTCTTTTCACCGTTTTACTTATTGTGTATGCATGTGAATGTAAAAACATGACTATTTCTGAAACTTCAAAACATCTAAAATTGTTTTGTAGACAAATTTTGCCAACTGTGCAACTGACCCTGAACTTCCCTGCTGGCTGACACGACCAAAATGACTAGGTGGCCAAGGAGAGTAAGATAACCGAGTTGAGCCAAATTATCAAGGTCACTCAGTCATAATCTGTATTTCTTGGGGGTAAGGGCCAAATGCCAAATCCTTTTTAACTTGGTAACTGGCAGGACAGTTAGTTACATATATGTAGGCTTTTAATATGTAAGCTGTTAATGGGGTTGCCCTTGCTTATCTTCTGAAAATCACTCTGATCTTCTGAACTCTTCTGACTTGTGTGTGCATATTTGTCTTCAGGCTTTTCAATGTGAGGTGTTCTGGGTAATCAAAAGTTAATAATAAAATGCTTCCTGTTCTTGAGTCATCTGTGTAATGCCTTTTTGGCTTGGAATTCTTGGCCTTTTAGTCAAGGTAAGTTTTGTCATTGATCTCGTCTTGTTTGCTCTCTGTCAATATATATAACTTTAAATACTGTATTTACTTTTTTAAATTGCCTTTCTGCTTAAGAAAGTCATAGGCACCTTTCATGTAAAAAAAAAAAAAAAAAAAAAACACAAAACAACCAAACCTTGCGATTAGGTGCCTAAAATAGCAGTACATCTTTTGATGCAACATAAATGTAGAATCAAGGTTCATAAGAGCATTTTGAAACTGTTTGCTGGTATAAAACTCTTCAGAGTACAGCCAAGCTTATCACCAAAAATCAAAGATAAGTGAAAAATTGCCAGAGGGTTTTTCAGTTATGTTCCCAATCATCATTAAGAATAAAAAATTGAGTTAATTTTACAGTTAGGTATTGACATGGGTGAAAGAAATATAAAATTTGGAAGCAATTTACTACTTTGCTATCAAAACACACCTAAAAATACTAGAACTTAAGGAACAAACCTGCACATCTTTGATGTGATAGAGGTGATTGGATTGAATGCCCGATATTTTGCGAATGTGAGAGACTGGTGAACCTTTTTGCAAAGCCCACTGTACGGAGGTGAAGCACGAGTCTATGAGCAATTGTCAACCCCACAGCAGCCTTCTCCTCTGCCATAGTAAACCAAACTGTTCTGGTTACGTACTGCAGAGTAGCACTATATTTCTACTTAATTTAAAGCCTAAGAACACCTGTGAGGTGATACCATGATGGAAGAAGAGGAAAGTAAAATCAGCTGGTACTTTTGCAAGCTGCTAGCATGTGTCTCTGTGTAGTTAAGGATTTATTTATACATTTTCTTAGGATTGAGACTAAAGAGAAAAAGAAATTAACACCTAATTCTTGTATGTGCTAGTGCTAGTAAATAGTGAGGGAGTTTTGCAGATTTTCATTTAGATAATAAGTACCTTGACAGGGACTTTGTGATTATTTTCTGAGACTGTGGTTGCTGTCTGTTGTTTTAAGTAGGCACTCTTTATTTTTGTCATTTATTGCCTCTTTTTCTATGAAATATGAATCTCTTACTAGTGCATCTGATATTTTTAAAAACTACATTGGGAAAGTGCTGCTTTAAATTGGACAAGAGACTTGCCATGCTGTTAAAGAAGAAAAAAAAAGTCATAAAATTTCCATTATAAGGTTTGATAATTCATTACCTGAAACGGCTTACAAATTATAGAGGAATTTGGAAAATCAATACATTAAAGGCTGCCCAAGTGTGAACAGAACTAACTTTTCTCTGCAGGCTGTTTAGAGAAAGTTAATGACAATTTTAAAAACAATTATGCAAGCCCAAGGAGCATCATTAAGCAAGCCATACAAAGCTATAATTTACAAAGCTAGTGCTATACAAAAATGCCAGTGGATAATTTATAGATAGGGGCTTGCCTAAATTTCGTGGTTAATACTTGGAAGGGTGGCAAAATACTAAGGTGATGTCATCATAAAAATCTGAAACCAGAGGAAAATAATTTTAACAAAAACCATTACTTTGCATTCTTATTTTTCTTTAAATCCAATTCCCTAGTAAAGTGTGAGAGTATACTTACTAGTGAAAGACTCCACACTGTCTTCTCTTTAATTAAACACTTACAAAAATAACACCCTAATCAAGCAATTAGAGAATCCCCAAAGAGAACCAGTAAGAAGCACATCTTGCACGGGGCACAGCACGTGACCTTCTCAGTATGGATATCTGATACCCTGCTCCGACTCTGTCACGTAGTGTTCTGTCTCCAGCACCAGTCTGTCATAGGCCATGGCTTCCTTGCAGTAAGGCTCTGGTGCCTTCCACTGATACTTTCTGCTGCAGGAGAAAGGTGCCAGCGCTTGTCTGTTTTCTGCTGTGCATTGAGGTTTAGAGGAGAAAGAGAAAAGAAAAGGTTACCTGGGGTGGGTAACAGGCAATAGTTACAGTGCCAAATGGTCAAGGTTGGGTCATTCCGTTTACAAATGGTATTCCTGTGAGTTTTGTCAGGAGAATAATTGTCTTTTAAAGTTACTCTAACAATGCATCAACTTGGATTTAGTACGGCATGCAATTTTAATGTTCATTATTTCTATTCATACAGTGATATGCACGGTATTGAAACTGCAATGATAGTTAATGTTATACTTTCCAATTTATAGGCTTTTGAAATCTTTGGATTTTTTAATTCTAGTTCTTCTTTGTCATACAGACAGTGTGACTTGTGACAGACAGATTTTTAAACAAGCAGTTCCCATGCCTTCAACAGGAAACGTCAGGTATTGGAGTCTGAAAAACAATGACCACATCATCAAAATAATGGCCACATTATCCAAGATTAAATAGAATATTGTTTTTTAAAAGTATATCGATAAATTAATTGGCAAATAATTGGTTCTCTGTAGGCATTTATTACACTGAGAATAATGTTCTGCCCAGTGAGATCTTATTTCACAATTGCTACCTATTCCTCTGATTTCCTAATTGAGTGAATTATACACCGTGGACCAGTTTCAGCAATGAAGTAAAGATTGCCTGGAAGAATTTAACATTGCTGGTAGTTGGGTTAAAAACAGTATTGATGTTATCATTCTGAGATCAGTGTTTATCTCAAAAAACTCATTTAATTTGCTCTGGGAGAAGTGGAATAGTGCGAGAAACATCCTAATTTCTCAGAATTCTCTTTTGCAACACATAATAGTCGCTAAGGTAACCAATGTGAAATACCAATCTATTGTTTGAGGAGAGAATATGACCCTAACAAAATGCCCTCTTCTGACTTTTTAACTGGAATATAAACCTACAAAGGGAATTTTTATTAATCTAAATTCAGTCAAATTATACTAAGTTTATGGTGATGTACTTGAAATTAAAATTTGTCTCCCCTCCCATTCCACAAGTGGTTTGTGCTCTCACACCCTAATTTATTAATTCAAATCCTCATGTTTGTCCAATGGGGCTGCACAGATAATCTGAAAGATGCAAACTAGTTTCAAATTATATAGTAAATAGCAGACGAAGGCTAAGAAAATGATAATACCATCTTCTTGGCCATTAGGTGTCTTAAAAGTATAATCGATTACAAAAACAGAGAAGTTTTTCTCCGAATACTGGATTGACTCTGTCTTCAGCAAAGCATGGCAGTCATCATGGTCAATTTACCAGACTTGTTTGACATTGCATCATAAGTGTAATTTATGCAGTATATCTCAATCGTTTTTGGTATTGAGAACCTTCAGAATGGGTTTCTATTCTTATTTAAACAAACAGATCATCTCATGGGGCTTCACTGTGCAGGGCCGGTGGAAGAAAACCCACCAGAAGCAGCCATGCACATCTCTTCAGTGAGCGTTCTTGACCAGTGTTTTTGCTTTTTTTCTCCCCTTCTATTTTACTGTCTTCTGCAGCAAATTGTAATATCTGTCCCTCATGCCTGAGAAAAACCGTACTAAGACACATACTCAGTGATCGATGCTTGTGAACAATGCCTTTTTAGTATCACCTTAATTTATCTTCTTATTTGACTTATTTGTGACACAGTGCAATGTCAAGCATTCAAATGAGCATTTTAAATCATACAGTTTTGAAGCACACTTTCTGTCTTGGTCGAAGGATGAACTTGTGGTTAGCCAGTACCTTTCAGTCTAGTAAGCTAATGCAGCAAAAAACTTTCTGTAATGTTGGGTTCAACAGAATGAAAATAATGTCTGCAGTTCACAGAAAATCCTATTTTTTACAGGCTGGAAAATTCAGATGGAACCAATGCCTCACATTTGGCTCTTTACTTAAACTGATAATAAACCCCACATCTAACCACTTCCTAGAATGCAATGAATAGCAGCCTGTGAAACCACAATTGATTAAAGCTTAAAAAACCACAGTTTTTGATGTCTTTGTTCTGTAATTAGTTCCATATATCCTACATGAAATCATCAGAAAGACCCAGTATTCCTGAATCAGTGAACAGGAAAATAAGAGACTGAGGGAGAAAATATTTTAAGTATAAATACAAACAAAAAGGTATGTTTCAGTGTGTAAATACTAATTTAAAAATGGGCATTAAAACCCCGTTTATAAAAAGGGTACCTGTGAGAAATAGAATGAGCAATGTAAAGCAGAAAGCTTCACAACTCCCTTAAAATATGCCTTAGAAATAAATAAATAAATAAAAACCAACAAAAAACTTGCCACCTTTAAATGTGATAGGTAGAACGCTACCCTGTAAATGAGCGGAGTGCAGCGTTCGTGGGTGGCACTTCCTTCATTTGTGCAGATAAACATTTTGACTTTGTGGCTTTACAGCGTGGCAAATGTGCGAGATCAGAGCAGCGCTGTGGAGGGAGACACGGCTGTGTGCGCGTCAGCGTGCCAGTGCTAGCAGTTCTGCTCACAGGATTGGGCCCGTAATCAATGCCTGAATAGACTTGTTTAAAACATTACAAAGAAGATTGGTGGCCTGGTTGAGAGCATAAGTCACCACGATTTGTCCGTAATTTCTGTTACAGAGAGTGCCACCCTTACTCGTATTACGTTAGCAAGCCCTAATTAATGTAATTAAAAAAAAAATATAAATCAAAAGACTTGATCTAGTAGACCAGACCAGTTAGAGATGATTTCAGCCACATTTGTGGACAGTGACAGTGTTATAACCGAAGCTGTTCCAGACTTAATGGAAGTCAATTGATTTATTAGCAGCCTTCAAGAGAATGAGATTTTCTTTACAATATGCTGGATTTGTTAATACTATGGCTTTATTACTTGGCAGATTTCATCTTTCCTTGTTTTCTGTTTGTTTTTTTACATGTGTCAAGGAAAGTGCTGAGAAGGAATTGCGTGTATAAAGGAAAACATTATATATTTATGCATTCAGTTTACTCTGTTTTACTAGATTTGTTCATGCTGTAAGCAGCGGGAAATTTCATGGGAGCCTACTAGAAATAGAATGAAGTAGTCTGCTTTCAAATCATCTTTGAAGGATCCGTTTTAAATAGTGGCCATAGAGATTGAAAAAGTAGAGCATGGCAGAAATGCGTCTAATTTTATTTTATAGCTGATGCTAAAACCATCTTCTTAAATGGGTTATATTACATACTATTTTGAGGCTTCAAAGAAATTGTAAATGATACTGCCAAACGAACTACTGCTGCTCCTAAGGAACCAACTTTTATTAAAAACCCATGACTCCCTACTTTTAAGTTAAATTGAAGTCCAAAATTGGAGTAGTTTTATTAATTTTCTTAGTCTCAAGTGAGTTAAAGGCTTGTGGGCTGACATGCAACAACAAAAAAAAATGTATTTTTCTACAGAAATATTCTCTATTTCGGTATACAGGCATGCAGTTATTGCTTTTTATTACAGCATTAATAGAGTAAATCTGAAGGGTTAAAATACACATGGAGGTATGTACAAACGTACAAATCACTGAGGAAGAATGTGTATTAGAGTTTGGGGCATAGCTTCTCAACAGCACAGATTTTAGAATGATTTAGAATTAATTGGTTTCTAGAATCCAGCATTTCCCTCAGCATAATTTCACATGTTCTCTGAGTGAGGGTACCAGATAAATTATGTGTAATGCAATCACAGAAATGCAAGGTTGGAAGGGACCTCTGTGGGATTTTTTCTGAGCCATCGTCCTGCTCTAAGCAAGGAGTAGATAGACCAAGCTCATTCTTGCTGGATATTTGTACTGTTCCTGAAGCTCAGGGATGAACATTTCGGAGATTTCCCCAATCAGTTGTTGCACTGCTTTACACAGTATGAATTTTTTTTCTAATACATAACATAAATCTTTCATTGATGGACTAGGGGGCAGCTGATCATCTGATGCTCTTTTACATGTTTGTTATCACATCCCCTGTAAGTCTAAGTCTTGCCTAGATGAAAGAAATTTGTGTCGCTCGATCTTTCGTAATAGTTCATGTTTTCCTTCCCTTCTTGATTTTTCCTCTGATTATTCTCTTTCTCTCTGCCTAGATCTTAAAAGTGGTGGAGATAAATCTGAACACTGTATTTCAGCCGAGACCTCCCTGGCAGCTTGTAGTCTAGCTTTTTGGTGCTGTTCTGAATATATCTGAATGAGATTCGCCTTTTTCGAAACAGGATCACATTGTCTCCTACTGAGGTTTTGGTTCCTGTAATGCTGTTTATTCTACTTCAGGACTTCCGTACTTATGATTTTGCATTTATGCTTTTAGTGTTTTACTCCTAAATGCAAGATGTTTTGGAATGTTTTTCTTAAATTTCTTATATTAAGCACACTTTCCCAATTAGTTTAGCCTTTTAGTTGTTGTGTAATCACATATACTATACTTGTGTGCATAATATATATATGAAAGTATAATGAGGTAACATGAGATGGGAATTAAGAGGTATAGCTAGTGGAAAATATGTGAGTAGAAGTGATAACAGCTGAATGTTGAAGAGCATGTTAGGACAACATGATGGTTAGAAGTACAGACCTATAAAAGCTAGCTCACAAAATTTAAGTCTGGCTTGTTCAAATGGTGTGAGTATCTTTACATGGGCAATGTGCCCATAGTTTCTACCATGCTTTTTGGGTTGTGACGTGTATTACATATGTAGCAAATTTAAATATGACAAACAATACAAAATATTTCTTTTCATGAATCTTACAATATGGTTGATCTCTAACATGTCTGATGACATGAGGAACTGATACATGAGGATAAAGCTGAGGTTCCTTCCCTCCAAAGTAGTGTTTTGTTCAAGGACTTTCTACCTTTGAGGCAGGACAAGCTCTGATGTGCAGTGTCTGCTGTACAGGAATGTTGGGTGTGTTCCTTTTATTGTGATATGAAGTGAACAGAGACCTGTTGTGGAATGAAATTTAACATGTATACTGAACTATCAAATGAAAATTGCATTTACATTTGCATTCTACATTGTAGAAGTAGTTCTCATTGTCCTTGCCAAATACACTTTCCAGTTGTAATAAGTAGTCATTCCTAGTGTTTAATGTTTGATGAACCTCCTGTGAACCTAGTGAAAATTTTCTTAACAACAGCTACCCATTTCTGACAGCTAGAGGGAACGTAAAGAGCAGTTCATTCCCTGACTCCAAACACTTGCTGTTGTTCCATTTGGTTAAGCTTTTTATAAGTATTCATGTATTTTGAGTAAAATGAGTAATTTAAAAAAAGATCTGCAAACATGATGTCTTTTAATTATGGCTGACCACATCCCGTGTCATAGAAGAATGTACAAAAACTTCCTTCTGTTCCGAACAGCTGCACTTAACGTTAACTATTTATTCCTTATGAACTACTGTGTCTCAAGTAAGAACTACAGCTTTGTGTACGGAACAAAAAAAGAAAAAAATCCTTCTGTAAATCATAAGTGTAACAGATGCAAGTGTGTTTCCTGTATGAATTTTGGGTGTGTATATAAATGAAGTGATTAATAATTACAGTAACCCCATTTGCAATAAGATTTGAGCAAACATTCATTGTACTATATTTATGTGCTCACTGGAGTCTGATTGTGGAAATCTCTTTTTGCATTGACTCATTTGTGCACTGAGGCTCTTGCATTACTGCTTGTCCAATTACAATGATATTCCTCCTTTTAGATGACAATTTCAGATTTTACGCATAATACAGATTGTTCTGTTGCAAATCCTATTCCTAACTGAAGTAAAAACTATTCTACATTTCAGCCTACAACAGGTGTGTATACAGGACTTGCACAGTACGAAAGTTTCAGTGAAAGGAGTTAACCTGTGGTGGGATTCTTTTGGTTCTCCCTTTTTGCTAAGGTTCAGCTATATCAGCATACAGCCAGGCATCACTGTACACTAAATATGACTTTCGATCTGAACTGTAAAAATATTCCTTAGGATCCCATTATAAATATTGAGAAGAGAGACTCTCTTTCTTGTGCGCGCTCTTTCTCTCTCTCTCTCTCTCTCTCTCTGTTTGATATATAATTTTTTATAAGGTTTCCCTTGTAGAAATGAATTGCAGGTGTAACACAACATTCATCAAAGTAGGACATTCTAGAAAATAGCATTTAATGGACAAAAACATATCAATTGCAATGCTACTGTACTATATATAAAGAAGAATTAATCAGATTCATCCAATAGGCCTAAGTGTTGGGTAAGGTATATAATATTTATACATCTCTATTTACACACTACTTTTTTTTACACATCTACACACTTTTGCATTTAAGTTTATATTCACAAAATGAAGGTAAAGGGTTTGTTTATACCAGCATTTGAGAAACATCTCTTATTCAGCTGTCTACTCATACATGCCTTCAAATATCTTCGGATATCCACTGTATTATATTTTAGTGCAAAGTGTTAGTACTGTTGTAAACAGTCATGAAGTGGTCATTGTCTTAATCACAAGCACAATTCAAGCACAAAAAAACCAACAAGTTAACTCAAGAGCTTATAGTTGAAATATAAAAGGGTGATAGTGAATATATACAGAAAGCCATGAAGCAATGAAAGAATGAAGAAGTAGTTTTAGAAGGGTCTCTGTAGAGTTCTACTTTAGCTCCTCAGTGAGAGCAGTATGAGGAGAAAACAAGTAGTAGTCAGTACAGGGTTCTGTCCTGGACATAGGTATGAGACTGCAGATGGCCTTTAACAAGAAGAGATGATAGATAAGCACAGAATAAACTTTGAATTTCCTTATATACCATGATGAGTAGTTTGTATAGTAAGGAAGAGTTGACAGGAAGGTGCTAAGATAGGCAGGACAGAGTTACTGTTTAGGAAAATACTTTCTGTTTTCAAAACTTAGCATCCAGCAATCAGAAGCGGTACCATATGCGTGTTAACATACCATCCCGAACAGGGGTTTGCCAAGGCAGGAGATTCCTGATGACGTCTGCTACAAGTGATTCAACCAAACTTTTAGCAAATGCTTATAAAGGACACGCATTCCCTCACACACGAGACACATTGAAATGATTCAGTGCGGCTGTTAATTTGTTTAGGACAGTTCTGAGAATTCAAAAAAATACTACCAGGCTTGGAGATAGTAGACTTTTGCTTGTTTTAATACCATACTGCAGGTATGAGATTGGGGTGAGAGATTTTACTGTACTTCAGTAAATTATTTTGGGACTTCATTTTGCCTATACACAGTCTATTTTCAGGATTTTTCAGCAGGTGCTTTGTCTGTATAAACACACACACTTTGAGTTTTTAAAATACATATATAGGTATTAGTATTGCCCATGGTCTGAATTAGACTAAATACTTTTATTAAGTATTCAAATACTACAAGAAATAAAATTATCTGCTGGGTTTAAGCTTTTTTAAGTTGCAGTTACAGTCCTTCTATGTGCACATGCATGAGGTAAATAAACATCTAGTTAGTTTTAAATGTATTACATATGTTTGGTTTGAGAATGTTATAATGCAAGCTTCTCTGAAGTTCAGAAATCAAAATATTTTGCAGTTGTTACTAGGATACAAAAGGTAGAGTTTTTCTTAGGGCACATTATATATATATTTGTATGGAGTGGGATTTTGGTTAAAATCTCATTTAGAAGGGAGAGATGTATAAACAAGAAGATCATGCTCACTCAAAATTAAGGTTTTGGAAGTAGTTATGGTTTATATATTACTCTGCTGCAAGTATACTTTATAGGAACAAAACCCCAGGGATTATATACCTAAAATTAGTTTGCATATCTATAGTAATCTGAAAACAACAAAGACGACAAGTTATTTGAGGAAGGGGCTCTAGATAAAAACTGACATATTGATTTTACTTTGAAACTTTTTATGCCATGGAGATAGTCTATGCCATAGCTTGTTCTATACTATTAGGCCTGATTCATTACAGCCTGAGTGTTTTGAAATGCTCCCTGTTCAACTCGGTATATCAGGACCTGCTTTCAGAACAAGCCTAAGTGTTTGGTCACTGAGTCATAATACATCCGAGTCATGAGATGTCTTGCCTTTCTTTGAGTCTTCTATCTAGAATGATACGGTTCTGTACTATGGCCACAAATTCCTAATATAAGCAAATACAGTAAAAATCCATGGCAAAGGTAGAAAGACATCAAAACTTGACTCCTCTTGCAGCTAGCAGGCTCAGTCTCCAAGCTTTATGGATTCTCGGGTTTGTAGGGGTTATATGCTTCATGGTTCGAGACCTCTGCAGTTACCAGAGGTGCTGGCAACACAGCTTTCAAGCAGAATTCTTTATACATCTTCTCTCCTTAACTGACCAAAAGAAAAAATCAGTGCATGAAGGTTCTTGCCCAAAAGAATACAGGAATCACTGATCATTTTGTAGAATAAATGATACTTTCCGTAGAGTACAGGAGAGAGGAATCTAGTAATTTTGTAGTGCTTATGAAGTAGCGTGTACTGCTTCGGTGAGACTTACCAGGTGCACTGAAAAAATCCATAATTTCAAGCAACTGCACCCAATAAAGATAGGTTTCTATGTCTACATATATCCTAGGAATAAAAAACACTACAGCTACCGTGATGAATTATATTGACAATAAGGTCTTCCATACAATACAGTACCGTGAGCATTAGTTTTCTTCTTTTTGCCTTTAGAGTGAGGTAGTGCGGATTATTGCTGGTACATGTGTCTCTATATACACACACACACATACATATGTATATACATAGGTGACTACACTAATTTACTGAGAGAATTAACCAAATCAATAAAGGTTTTTTTACAATGGCTTCAGAGGTTATTGCTGTTGATGCCATCCTCTGATTGTTTATGAACTTGCTCTAGATATGTCTCATCTTCGTCTTCACAAGAGTGGCTCTC
Organism: Phaethon lepturus; assembly: GCF_000687285.1. Classification (NCBI taxonomy): domain Eukaryota; kingdom Metazoa; phylum Chordata; class Aves; order Phaethontiformes; family Phaethontidae; genus Phaethon; species Phaethon lepturus. Next base: position 84,181 of record NW_010519572.1, read on the forward strand.
ACACCTATGCTGTGTATTTCAAAGGGTGTCAGGGTGCACAGGCTTCAGGCAAAAAGCTGCAGTTTGCCAGGAGAAGGCTGATGATTAGTGACATGCTGAGCTACTTTCATGCTGCTGATTTCCTTGAGAGCATCTCCCTGTTGTTTCCAGCACAATTAGGATTCCAGGCCTTCTCTGTGAACGGCACAGAAACGCTGATTGGCAGAATATTTAAAACTTTTTTAAAAAATAGATTTTTATCTCAAAGCTTTAACTTGAGGAAATGTTAGGCTGCTCCCAACGCTACTTTTACACATCTTTATTCCTTTATTCACACCTGTGACAGGCAAAGACAGAAAGGCATGAACGCATCCACTTTCCCTTGTGACCTTTCTCCTGTTGGGAGTCACGGCAAGGAGGGTAGAAATGATGCACAATGTGGGAAGCGATGCTCAAAGTGCCAGAACAAAAATGCCAATGTAGAGTTTGGAAAGCCTTCTCTGTCAAGCTTTAAGACGTAAATTGGTGCAAGTGCATGGATATTCACCAAATAAGGCCCTCGGTGAGATAAAAGGGAAGTCCTGCGTGCACGTGAAGAGAGGCTGGACAAGCTTTTGGTAAGTGGTTGTAGCACAATATTCGAACAGAAAATTCAGGGAGCCTATGAAAGGCAGAGAGCTGGAAGCCCAGAAGGGAAAGAAGGGGCTGTCATCCTGCATTCTGGATCTCACGTGCAGTAGCTGACTAAATTGAGGAGGGTTGGTACCCCTGCCTGCATGTCATCTGACTGGCAGAAGTTACGTCCCCGAAGTGGGGGTAACTGAACGAGATGCATGTTTACTTCAGTGCCACTGGAGTTTAATTCACCAAGCTACCTTCCTCGCAGCCCTGGAGCTGCTATGTCTCATGCAACCATCCTCACTGCTGTGACGGTGACTTTAGCTAAAGAAGTAAGTAGTGCTGCAATGGCTGGGAACTGCGCCGGCCTTCCTGGCTTCCATCTGTGTCGCGTGTGAGCAAACGTCCTTGCCTTATGCGCCAGCTTTGGCAGTCTAAATCGATTGTCTGTCTTTGCTCCTCTTTTTTTTCATTCCTTTGGGAGGCACAAGAAGAGGATCCTGGAACTTGATTTCTCTCTCAGGTGGTTGTGCGCAGGCCCAGCTACGGATCATCTCCCCTTCCTTCTACATTGCTGCTGCACAGGACTAACATTTTGCATAGCAGTGGTGCAGGTTAACATTGCACAGAGAAGATGTCTTTACAAGTGATAGACTTTCACAAATGGATTAGCTTTTTTGCACTGCATACATGCAAGCAAGTAAAAGTTTGTGCCTCTTCAGGTACGTCAGGATTTCTAGAGGCTTTTCCCAGTTATTACTGCAAGTTCTTATGGGAGAAAAGAAAGAGCTATTGTTACGCCAAGAAGCTTCTATGTCCTCAGGGCAAACTCGGAAAGAGTTGGATATCTGCTCACCCTCATAGTTTCTAATGGTGCTAATAGGAGGGCTACCTGTGATTATAAAGGAAGAAAACAGGCTTTCTTTAACGTGTTACGAGAATGCGCATGTACTCTTAGTTTCAAGAGCATATCTCTAAATCTAAGGAAGACTTGGAGTGATAAAAATGATAAAAAAAAAGCTGTGAGGCTGTTTCATTAGGAGAAGCATGTTATTTCTTTCAAAGTACTGATTCTAGTTGGTTTTTGGAGGGGAAAAACCTTCCTCTGAGGTTTTCTTTGTTACCGAGTCCTTCTAGTCTGATTAAACCATACTGATGTTTAATAGTTTCTCCAAACTGTGCCAACTGATGAATGGGTTTTCACTGAGGAACTGCTTGATGATGTTTTCTTCAAGGCAACAAATTTAAAAAAATGGGATTTCTGTTGTGGGGAGGGAATTATTTTAGACATATTATTCACTACTTGTAAGCGTCCTGTCATGCCAAGTATTTGACTCACTTGTTTTTGTTGTTCCAGTCTTAGCTCTGTGATTGCATTATTAAACATAAAATTCCTCACTGCTGGCTGCAGCAAACAAACAAAATTATTTCTTGCCCCTCCTTTAACTGGAAGAAGGTAGTGTCAGTACCTTGACAGTCGTATCCTATGAGACAGGAGAAAAAGGAAGGCTTTGCTTAGATTTTGATGGTGCTTAAGAGCTGATCTTGTGTAGATTGTAGGTGAGTGCTGTTTTATTCTGAATTGTTTATCCTTGGAGCAGGTCAGTGCAAGGGAAAAACATATGGATAGTGTCAGAACAGGAAAGGTTATAACATGCAGTCTCATATCCAAAGTTATACCCTTTAGCTGTCTAAAATACTTCTGTATTCTTCAGATAAACCAATGGTGAGCATCTAATTAATGCTGATTGTATTCATTCTCCCACAGAACTTGTGAGATCGAGGAATTGCCTTTATGCTCATTTTACACATTTGATAAGACTGTGTTACAAACCTCTGTGCTAGGAAATTCCTGGTGCCAGAGTGAATCTAAAACTGTTTGTGTTATGGGCTGCTGTGCTTTTGGTTGTGATGGCTTAGATGTTGGAGGTCTGCGCTGTGAGTAAGATTGCGGTTAAAGAAAAAAGGAAATGAGAAATACTCTTTTTCAGAAAGATCACTTCTTGTTTATGATGCAGCCACATACATAGTTGTGCTGGCATAGCAAAGAGGTGCTACTGCCAGATGCTTTATACCGTGAAGCTGTGGCCTAAATACATGCTCAAGATCACACAGGAAATATGTGTCAGAACAAGAAATTAATCACAAGCCTTCAAGCTAGGCTACATACTAAATCATCCTTTAGGTTTGAGCTTTGACGAGGTAATTTCAAATTTATTTGTTGCAGATTTTGTTCAAATTTACTGCTTCACTGATTGTCGCCTTCTTATTCTACACATAAGAGTGTCCTACCCTTTCCCCTTTGAGAAGGAGGCTAACAGAGTAGCTTTGATTCCTTTAATAGGGCACGGCTAACATTGTGAGTACCCTGAAATATATTTTACTCCCTAAGTTTCTTCTGGGGTACTGTTGTTATGTATAATCTTCAGGGCTGGATAGTTTTGTGAAGTTAGTCTTTATATTATTTCCTTCCTTTTTTCCAAGCCCATATCTTAAACTGTTGCCTAAATTTGGTCTATTTGCCTGTCTTTTATGCTTGTAAACACCTTAGGAAATTTCTATAAGGTATTTGTTTTGACAGATGTTTTGAAGTACACATACAGAAATACACTATAAACAGATGTAATGAAAATTCTGTTTGATCCAACACTAATTGTCGTTCTTGGCTGTTCTGCAGGACAGCAGAAGCACTATATTTTCTGCTCTGGTTTTCCTCCTGAATCATTTTAACTAACAGTAAAGATGCAACTGTTTGGCTCTATCTTGGTTTTAAACATGTTTATTCTTATTAAAGTAAATGGAATTTGTTTCTTGGGTACAAAACCAAAAACCATGGAGTGTTTTGTTTACTAGAGGAGTTGCATTAAACTACAGAACTTCTTGATTAATTTTTCAGATTTGTCTTGACAGAAGTTATTCACGCTCAGGCAAAAAAATAAAAAAGGTGGTGTCAAGCCATGGTATTAATAGAGGATGTGCTGCTATGAGACAAAAAGTGTTTACTGTCAATTAGTTTTTATTGTAGAAAAGCTTGGAGAGCATCGCTTCCCAGTAAGTTATCTCCATCAGGAAAACTATTTTGGATAGCTGCTATACCTAAGCACGAGTCTGCTGTCTTGGGTTATGTTTCCCCTGTCAGATAAAGAGATGTGTCTCATATCAAAGCTTGATCATGTGCTAGCTGGCCTGTTAGGGGAGACATGATAAGGTTCTGCGGAGTAAGTCAGGTGATGCCAGCTATAGATGTACAGTTGACAGCTACTTCATTGTAAGATTATCTTCATCGTCTTCATCAACACTGAGCGGCAAAACAGCTAGAGCTTATTGGTGGTCCCCTGTGAGGCTTTCACGTGGCTGTTCTGCAGTGAAATTGCATCTCTGAGACCTACTGAGTAGTGATGTTGGTAGCACTGCGCAGAGCGCGGCTTGGCAACATCAGTTTGTGTCAGGCATGTGGGGGGAAGCAAGGGTCAGAGTAGGAACGTCAAGAGAGATGTAGATTAAATTCTAGGCACAGGGATTTTTATCTGAGATTATTTAATTGGAAGGAATTATAATAGAAGTGATGGACTGGCTATAAAGTGAGGCAAAGCTCCGTTTAAAGAGCATTTCAGCATTTTGATGTTGCAACTATGACAAAGATTTCAGTTATGGTGAAGTTTTGTATTTGCTTATTCTAAAAGGTATGTCCCGTCAATGAAGTTGAGTTTTAATTTCTTGCATTTCTCCTGTTATCTTCTCTAACAGTAAAACCTTGCTGCAGGTGTAAACGTTGCCTATAGAACACACAAGAAACTTTGAGAAAACCGAGTGAAATTATAAGTTGTGTAAAATTCCAAGATACCATTTTAGTCAAAGGAAGGAGTACCATTTATGCTGCCCTGGACCTTCTGTTCAAAAGGTTTAAATTATAAAATAAGTAGTACCTATTAGCAAGTAAAAGCAATATTGA
>NW_010519573.1:0-471 GCF_000687285.1 Phaethon lepturus
GATGTGGTTATTCTGGCCTCTGGGTTCCCACTCTCAGTGCAGAAGTTGAAGCTAGCAGAGTACAGTGTTGGGCTCACCAGATGAGACTGTGGGACCTGCCTGGTCCCCATGGAACTACTTTTGAGAGGTGTGGATTTGGAAAGTCCTGTAGAAGAAGAAACTCTTCCTGAACTGCCTTGTCAGCCTTTGAAGCGCGTTAGTTAAATGGGGGTCTGGTGGTGGGAGGTGGATGGCATCGTTAACAGCAGAATTTGCTTGTTGCTTTTTACTGAGTTATTTATAACCTTTCTCCCTTGGGATCGAGTGTCAGTATACGTCCACAGGCAGATCAGTGCCTGCGTTGCCATGTTACAGTGGCATGAGGAATGCACATGTGTGTGAAGTATGTGATGCTAGAAAACTGACAAGCCATATGGTGATGCTTTTTGTTATTATACTCGATCTGGAATTTTAAAACTTGAAAGATCTGAG
>NW_010519574.1:0-33327 GCF_000687285.1 Phaethon lepturus
GAAGGAGCAGCAGAGGCAACGTGTGATGAACGGAACGCAACCCCATTCCCTGTCCCCCTGCACCTCTAGGTAAGGAGGGTGTAGAGGAGTCACGATCAAAGGAGTGAAGTTTAACCTGGGAAGGGAGGGAAAGGGGAAGGTGTTTTAGTTTTTGTGTTTGTTTCTCACTATCCTACTCTATTTTTAATTGGCAATAAATTACATTCATTTTCCCCAAGTTGAGTCGCTTCGCTGCAACGGTAATTGGTGAGCAACCTCCCTGTCTTGATCTCAGCCCATGAACTGTTTAATCTTATTTTGTCCCCTTGTTCTGTTCAGGAGGGGGAATGAGAGAGCGGCTGGGGGGGGGGCTGAAGCCAGCCACGGTCAGCCCATCACAGTGTCCCTCCACAGGGGTAAAGACTAGCTGTCAGACTGTTGATACCAGCTCAAACCGAATTATTAAGTCAGTTTTAGAAGCAAGAGAAATGCCAACTGCATATGTACTGTCCTACACAAATTACAGGGTTGTAGAATCTACCCAGTGTCATTCCATAACATGATACACATATGAAGTAAGAATGAAAATTAAAATATAAAAGTTCAAAGGTTAAAAACATATATGAAACCACATACAAAGACCCTAAAAACAAACCAAAGCTTCACTGAGTTTCAGTTTTTCACTGGCTTTAAATGGATTAAAAAAACCTCCACCCAGTATGTTTAAAAATCAATGGAAGAGATAAATAAAGCTACTCTAGGCAGGCCACATAATAAGCCAGAATCAAGAAGTGACCTAAAATTTTTATTTTGCAATTAAAACTGATTCATACTGGTAAAACAACTCCATGGTTTTAATAAAAACCCTACTATTTCTCATTAACACATATCTCAAGATTTTAGAGCAAAAAGATCTCAACCTTTCAAACTTATTTATTTCTAAATTGCAAGAAGCCATTGAGGCAAAAAATGCCGCACCCACCTTTGACTGACGAAAGGACTGCATTTCACCTAGACATGTACAAAACTCATCATGCCAGCCCACAGTCTTGCAGCATTACTTCTGTCTTTTCAAAACATAAAGACTATGAAACACACAAAGACTGATTAAAAAGTTGGTAACCAAAACAAACACTTTTTCTCTATGGAAAACTTATCTTTCTGAAGATAGTGTTCAGTTATATGTAAAGAAAGGGCAAGAGACTCATGCATTCCGTTTGCTGTAAGATTTTCATCTTTTCTTGATGAGGAAAAACTGGACAGCAACTCAGGACAAATACTATGACCACATAAGATTTCCCATGGCTATACTTGGAGTCTTATTCAAGAGGTGCACTTTTTTGATACAATTTAACATAGTAGAAATAGTAACTACACCATGTATAATGAAAACCATATGGTAAGGACAGTACTCAGAGTTGTGACTATTTTGAGACCTTTACAATGGCTGAATCCAGCATATCACCAGAAGTATAAACAATCTGAATAGCATTCACAAGCAGATCATAAGCACAACTGGTCAAAATCAAGGTATAAGTAATTGCAACCCAAATTGCAACTGCCAGCAATGGATGACATAAAATGAATAATGTATTTGCAGCATCAACACCAAAGCAATACAGATGGCTGTCTCTAGCCTGCCAGCAGAAATGTCTGACATTTAACTGATCAATTTTCCTAACTGTATTTTGGAAGATAGTAATTAAATATTCCACAAAATTTTAACCTCCCCAAAAAAGGCATTTCTCGTCTGGCAATTTGGCTTGCAGAGAGACACATACAGACACATACACATTTTATACAGGTAAAAGAAACCCTGTCTGCTCTCAGAATTCACAGCTAAAAGAAGAAAATTGCATAAACATCATGCATATGTACGCAAGAAAAAGTGTTTTTTATGGTTCCATGAAACAGTTCCACCAGGAGAAATCATCCAGCTAAAAATTACTACACAGAAATGTGGTAATAAGTAGTATTGATATAATAACATATTGCATATGTTGCATTGCAACAGATATTAAACAGTGACTGGGTTGTAAAATAAAGAGAAAAACATCACCCTTCTCGTTTTCAAATAACAGCAACAATCCTTAGTGTTTTTCCAAAACATAGATTTCCTTTGCTGTTGTCTTTCTCAGCTAAAACTAGTTGTCTGAACTCAAGTCCTGTTACGGACAAACATTCAATACAATTAGGTCAACAAGGAAAAAAAGGGACAAAGAAAGCAATTCCCAGTAAAGTAATAATGAATTAAAAAAAAAAAAAAAGCTATGAAGTATTAGATACAGGGAACAAATCCATCAACTCCTGCAAACACTAAAACTCCGCTCTAGACTGATGGCATGCGTCACCTACAGGTGAAATGCTCACATTGTTCAGGTTTCTTTTTTAAGGTAGATCAAGCCTTGGATTTGTCTCACCACACAGTCTCAAAAAAACAGCCACACCGACATCCCTAGGAGCCAGTGTGCCATTTGAGGATGAAGAAGATTTAATGTGGGAATGGCAGGAATGCTTTTAAAGACAGAACTGCTGGTGACTTTGTACCGTGAAGCCAATGGCCATCTCCTTATCCATGCTAATGCACATCAGGCAAGAACAAGGCCATACAGGTGAGCATTTGCTGTCTGTCAATTAACTGGGTGAATGAAGAGATGGGTATGGCAGGTAGAACAGTAAGCAAGCATCAGGTTCAGTTTCTTGTGCTGTTTGCTCAATGCAAAACTGTGGAGTAAAAAGGTGTAACCAACCTGTAGTGACCCTTTGCCACAATGCTGTAGCAAATTCGGTCGCTTCAAAAGGAATCTGACCCAGTACCTCAGCCAAAACACCAGTCTCAGTGCTGCATGTGAAAGCCTAAATCCAAAAGGAAGCACAAGCGAAATGGCCTTTACTGAACCAAAACAAAAAAACTAATTGAGAATGAGTTGTTTTAATTATTTATGGATACATAAATAACAAGAACAAATAACAATAAAAAGATCTGCCATCAATTAAATGTCTACTTCAGTTATAACTCTAAGAAATCCTGCTAAATGCCACATGGGGTTTTATTTTCCACATCTCAGAACTACTATACCAAAATATTTGGGGATTTACTTAAGCTTTCAATCAAATATAAAGTAAATCAGATGCAAATACTTCTATAGTGGTTGGCAAAAGGCTGTTTCCTTAAACATAGCTAATATTAAAGATTTAGGCTTTAAATGTCAGAATGCCATCATGGTTGCTTTTCAATTAGGGGATAAGGTTACATTTTACAATTATAGGTCTAAGATAACAAAATAAACATACTGCCCTTTCCTAAGCATCAGAGGCTATAGTAGCTCAAGATTAACAAGATTTATGGGCAGAAAGGAAAGACTTTACATCTTTCATTTAAGCACACAGTATCTGTTTCAAGTAATGCTTGAAATCTGGTAAGTGTCTGAATTTTATTCCCTAACATTAAGAAATACCAACAGTATAAAACAAAGTTTCTTCACTTTCAAACAGATAGAACAATGTAATGTTACACTATGTTACATCTTTTTAGCATGCAGTGAAAAGCCCAGCACTCGATTAAAATCTACAGTTCAGAAAGGCATATCATCTGTCAGCAGCAGGAAATATCTAGAACTTTGAATTCAGTTCCTCCATTCTCACATTCCACTGTAACAGTGAAGTTCTACCAAAAATTAATTTGGCCTTATAACCCTATTTACTACACAGTATATGGAAAGCACTATAGCATGTTCAGGAGTACTGACATAATTAGAGGACATGAGAGCTGGTCTATTGAATGAAGGCAAGAAACCTTCACCATTAGGTCCTAGCAAAGCTAGTCTGGGCTAACACGACCACCTCTCCAGCTGTCATAGCTCTTACTGCTTCCTATGCTCCCCGGTGCCTAGCTGTGTGTTGTCTTATATTAAAGACTACATGTTCTTTGAGACAGGTATTGTGTAGTCACTCTACGTTTGTCTGGCTTTTCACATAGCCTGTGTCCTGGTATATTAACAGAGCTCCATGGTACAAGAGTAATCCAATTAAATAATAAACATGATGCAAATACACCGCAATGGAGTCTGGAAGAAGTAATATTTGAAGCTTTGTAGGAGATCCCCAGGACAAGTGAAAACCTTTATTCACCATATACAGATGGAACCTCTGCAGGTGTGCAGAACACACAGAGAAAGCATCAAATACATAGAAAGATTGCAGTTTCATCATTTTAGTATAGAAGAATAGAATAGACTAGAACAGAAGAGAATAGAATATTATATTTCAGCTGGAAGGGACCTACAATGATCATCTAGTTGTGAGCAATACTTTAAATTTAATACTATATATACATGCACTCTTAGAAGACCCCAGCTTCTCATTCATAGTTACATTTTCTTCATTATATCTAAGGGGCAAACTACTTGGATATAATCAATAAATATTCAAGCACATGACTTTGAGAATGTAAAGAACGACACTGCAGCTCAAATGGCAGTTCATTTGTTTTTCAAGCAAACCATTTTAGCTTCATGCATTCAAATAAAATGACAACCTGACATATGGTTAGACTATGTTGACGCTTTTAAATCCTATAAGGTTTTGTGATATTATAATGAAGTCTGAAGTGCTTTATGCAACCAATTTTTTTTACCTTCTAGGGCTCCCAAAATGTTTTTTCTGATTATGTGAAATAACATTTTTTCTATTACTTGTCATGCTCAGTGTCTGGATTGTCTATTACTGACTGAGCACCTCTCTTGTACTAGTTTGTTTTATTTACTTTTCTTCCTTCTATGTAAGCCAAGAAAAATATATTATGAAAAGGAAATTATCTGTCCAGTCAAATATAAAATATTAAAATATAAAGGGAAGGTTCAATAGGAGCAGAGGGCAATTTTAAACAGTAAAGATGAATCTTAAATAACAATTTATTGTTAAAAAAAAAGTTCACAGTGAGGCTGAAAAATGATGTGATTTATTTTGGTGAAGGAATGAATTCTGAGACCAGGATTACCTTATCCCTTATCACATTTATTCAGAAGGTTTCCTGAGTTTAAAAGTTCACAGCAGCAATTCATAATTCTAAAGCAAGTCAAAATAAAAGCACTGCTTTTAATCACCATGCAAGTACTATCAGTGGACAAGCTACGCTGATAGGACAGGAAGAAGGCATGCAACAAAGCACAACAATTTTCCAAGAACAAAAGATGCAATTTTTAAAATTTAACTTCAGAAGAACTGTGCATTCCAGACATACAGAAACAACCTACCCACAGACCGGAAGAGGCACAAATACTGAATCCGGTTCTGTTCCTAATGAAGTCAATGCACATTCAGCATTCATTTTAGATAAGAACAAATGTATTTGTTTCTGGCCAAACATAATTAAAGTTCTCCTAGTCATCCACCTAGACCTCAAGATCACATATTCATCCATATTTCTTGGATATAAAGCAGTCCTATGGAGTCTTAACGGACGTGAGCCAGCAATGTGCGCTCACAGCCCCGAAGGCCAACCATACCCTGGCCAGCATCCAAACCAGTGTGTCCAGCAGGTTGAGGGAGGTGGAGTAGAGCCCCTCTACTCTGCTCTGGTGAGACCCCATCCGGAGTCCTGTGTCCAACTCTGGAGTCCTCAGCATGGGAAAGACATGGACCTGTTAGCGCATGTCCAGAGGAGGGACAGGAAAATGATCCGAGGCATGGAACACCTCTCCTATGAGGACAGGCTGAGAGAGTTGGGGTTGTTCAGCCTGGAGAAGAGAAGGCTCCAGGGAGACCTTATTGCAGCCTTCCAGTCCTTAAAGGGGGCTTCTCAGAAAGTTGGGGACAGACTTTTTAGCAGGACCTGTAGTGACAAGACAAGGGGTAATGGTTTGAAACTAAAAGAGGGCAGATGTAGACTAGATCTAAGGAAGAAGTTTTTGACAACGAGGATGGTGGAACACTGGCACAGGTTGCCCAGAGAAGTAGTAGAAGCCCCATCCCTGGAAACATTCCAGGTCAGGTTTGATGGGGCTCTGAGCAACCCGATCTAGTTGAACATGTCCCTGCTCATTGCAAGGCATTTGGACTAGATAAGCTTTAAAGGTCTCTTCCAGTCCAAACTATTCTATAATTCTATGTTTGATTTTTTTTTTTTCAGCACACTGAATAGTACTCCACATAACTGACTGCAAAAGGAAAGTGTTACTCCAAGGATGACATCTGACCTGCAGTGAAGCTTTGCTGTTAATATCTGCATGACTAAGATGTCACCCACCTTAAGGAAAGGAGTGTCTGTTTGGCTGTTAGAAAGTACTTCCTTCTTGCTGTTCTACATACTACTCCATTTAGTGCTTTCATGAATAACCATTACATTTAATATTAAAATAGAGTGATTCTACTTCTTCATTCACAAAAGAAACCAGCAACCTAATAAAAAGAAATCAATATTCAGGCTATTGAGTGATCTGACTAATTGAAGAGTTGTTTTTACTGTAACACCATTTGAAAGACATCTGCTCACTGCAAGCCACCCTAGTTTTCTCATAATAAAACCATTCTTTCCACCCCATGGTTTCATATTTCCTTCAAGATTCAAGCATAAAGAAAACTGGACTCCAAGCATTCAGCCAGAATATATGCACTTGAGCATTCTGGAATGAGGCCTAGAAAAATAAACTTGTTTGTTTCAAACAGCTTTGAAGAAGAAGCCTTCGGAGTTGGAAATTAATAGCTGTTTTTAAAACTGAAACAGCATACAGTGATTCAAGCACTGTACAAAGCTAATGCACTGTCTGCTTAACTTTAATGACAGGATCAGAACAAATAAGAGGTCAATTGATCTGCTGAAAAAGAATTATTTCATTGGCTGTATTTCATTAATTTATCTTTTTATTCCCTTTGAATTACTACAAGGTTATTTGCTCTTAAGATAAAATACCCTACAGTCATGCAAAATTAATATGCTTACTTCATTGTTCTCTAGATTATATAGCAACTGTCTCAGTTATTTCACACAAGCTAACTCTTTTTATGGGCTTTAAGACTCACCAACATGCAGATCAAAACCAGGTTAAACAATTCAGCTCTGGAAGTGACATACGCACATATACATATAAATAGAGGGAAAGACTGGCAGAAACCTCACTAGAACATGCAGCAAGAATACATGCTGTTCCATTACCATGACTTATTTCTATAATGCCACTGTTCGTAGTGACATAGAGACAACAGAGGCCAGCGTGTGCATTTGGAGTGGAATATATAGTTGCTGCTTTGGATGCAATCTGCAGCCAAACTGTAAGAAAAGCAGGTGGTGGGATTTACTCCAACTTCTAACACCCAAAATCTGCATAATGGCTCTGCCACTTACCCACTTGCCAACTCGTTCCAGTAAGAAAAGCAGTGCTTTAACCAAGGTATCATGCACAGAGGTACAGTTTCTACTGAGTGCCCTACGGGAGCATCCTTTCCTCTCCACTGTGACATGTTGTTATACTTCTCACACACAGGGACCACAAAGTAACTTTAACCATAAATTTCTATAAGCTCATTCCTTATTTAGTAACTTTTCATATAAAGAAGAGATTTTACCTCTGAGGGATGAAAAAAATGAAACAATGCCCTGTTCATTCTTCTCAGCCATTTTTTGTTAAAGGACATTAAACCAGTGAAGTGCGGATAATATCGTGTAGTTCCACTCATTTCCACTGCTACGTTCATCCCACTTACCTAAGCTGTGGAGTCCTACTTCCTGCCAGTTGCTGACCCTATTTGGGCAGGACGGCTGCTCCTGACACTTGTTTAAAAAGGGTCTTTAAATGGTATACAAGCTTCTGCCTCTTCCTTTAAACTGTTCTATGAATATGTATTTAATCTCATGTTATCTTCAGTTATGGCTGGTTCTCAAAATGAATTTGTTCAGTCTTCCCACTAAACATTTTGTGACAGCGTGACTCTAAAATGACAAAGTGTTTCTGCTTAATGTAGAGAGCAATAGTTCTCAAATCTCTGTTACAGGAGAAATACTAATGTCCATTTAAAATTATCCACTTGTAAATTTAAAAACCAGTCATCTAGAGGTATATGACATAGTCACAAAAAAAAAGCAAGCTATTTAAAGTGTGACATTCTTACCATAAAGGTATGAAAGGGACATTTCTCCCACTCACAAAAAAGATCAGCATCTTCCCCATGAATTAGACTAGATTTTCTAATATGAAATGTTCCAATGGTTAAAAGAAATGGACACTGGATGCAAACAGTGCAGTTAGAAGCATAAATTTTAACAGCAAAGACTGAATTTAAAAAATACTTTTCCATCAACAAATATCAATTTTCAGAAAAGGAAAATTCATTTTCTCAAAGGAAAAAGTGAAAAAATGAGCAAAGACATTTTTAACAGCTTTAGATATCCTCAGAAATAAATCACAGATAGATCAACATTATCCCTTCAAATAGCAAAAAATCGTTGAGGTTAAAGCATAGAATGTGTTAGGCTGGAAGAGTCTGCCTGAGATCATTTAGTCTAACCTCCTGCTCATGTACGGTCAGCTAGAACTGACACACCAGGACTGTGTCAAGTCAGATTCTGAGTATGTCCACAGATGGAGACTTCACAATGTCTCTGGGCAGCCTGTGCCAGTGTTTGATCAGCCTCACAGTAAAAGTGTTTTCTTATGTTCAGGTGGAATTTCATGTGTTTCACTTCGTGCCCATTGCCTCTTGTCCTGTCAGCGGGCACCACAGAGAAGAGGCTCGCTCCCCCTTCTTCATTCTATCCCATCATGTAGTTATACACATGGGTAAGATTCTCCTGACCCTTCTCTTCTCCAGGCTCAACAGTCCCAGCTCTCTCAGCCTCTGTTCATATGAAAGAGGCTCCTGTCCCTTAATCATCTTTGTGCCTCTGCGCTGGACTTGCTTGATTAAGTCCGTACCTGTGTTGTACTGGGGAGCCCAGAACTGGACTCAGTACTCCAGGTGTGGCCTCATCAGGGCTGAACGGAGGAGAAAGACCACCTCTCTTGACTTGCTGGCAACACTCGGCCTAAAGCAGCCCAGAAGGCTGTTGGCTGCCATTGCCACAGGGGCATATTTCTGGCTCATTGTCGGCTTGGTGTCCACAAGGAACCCCAGGTCCTTCTCTGCAGAGCTCATTTCCAGTTGGTTGGCCCCCACATCACATGTACCGGCGTGTGGGCTTATTCTTCCCCAGATGCAGGACTTTGCATATCTCTGCTGAATTTCATGTGATCCCTCTCTGCTCAGTCCATCAGCCTATTCAGGTCCCTCTGAATGGCAGCACAACTCTTCCCAGTTTTGTAAGATCTGCAAACTTAATGAGACTGTATTCTGTCCCATTGTCCACGACTGTTTAACTGCTAATATGAGGATTTTAAGCAGTACTGGCACCAGTACTGACCGCTGGGGTAGACCATTAGTGACTTACCTCCCACTGGACTTTGTGTTACTGACCACAATACTCTAGGCCCAGCCAGTCAGATAGATTTGAATCCACATCCCTGTCCACTTATTTCACCCAACCTTTGTCAGCTTGTCTATAAGGATGTTACAGAAGACAGTGTCAAAAGTCTTAGTAAACAACATCCACTGTTCTCTCGCCATCCACCAAGCTAGTCACCTAATTGTAGAAAGCTGTCAGGTTATGTTGGTTATGTATTGTTTCCCCTTCATAAATCAACACAGACTACCCCAGATTACTTTCTTGCACTTCATGTGTTTGGAAATGCTTTGCGGGAAGATTATCTCTATCACCTTACTAAATATTGAGGCGAGGCTGATCAGTGTGGTTTTTTCACAGGTTTTCCTTCTTGCCCTTCTTGAAGACAGGAATGACAGTTGATCTCCTCCAGTCTTCAATTACCATGATCTTTCAAAGATAACCAAGAGTGGTCACACAATGACAGCAGGCAACTCACTCAACACTCATGGGTGCAGCCTGTCAGGCCCCATGGAGTTATATGTGTCCAGTTCAAGTGCTCCATAACCCTGTCCTTCACCTTGTCCTCCTCCTCCTTCCTTGCTCCAGACCTTCCCTCTGATCTCAGGTGCCTGGGACTCCTGCAGCCTGTCATACCAGTAAAGACTGACACAAGACGTTGAGTACCTTGGCCTTCTGTGTCCTTTGTCACCAATTCCCCTGTCCCATTCAGCAGCAGGTTTCTTTTTCCTTAGTCTTCCTTTTGCTGTTCATGTACTTGTAGAAGCCTCTCCTGTTAACACTTCATATCCTTTGCCGGATTCAACTCCAGGTCAGCCTTGGCTTTCCTAACCCTATCCATGCAAGATCAGACAACAACTGTATACTGCTTCTGGGTCACATGCCCCTGTTTCCACCTGTTGTACACTTCAGCCTGAGTTCAGTCAGGAGCTCCTGGCTAGTCCATACACCAAGTCCCACCAAGCAGGACTGACCCCTACCACCTTTGCTTGATGTCCTGCTTGTTGGGATGGACTTTTCTTGGTCTTGGAGGTAATCCTTGTGCATCAACAAGTACTTTCAGACTCCTCTTCTTTCCAGGGCTGTAACCCATGGGATTCTTCCAAGCAGATCTCTGAAGAGATGTAAGGACTAATACTGGTGGCTGTTATATTAACAATGACTTCTTTCTCTAAGCATTTAATTTCTATTATTTTGCTAGCTTATAAATTTGTGTAAAACTAAATAAAGGGAAGTCTGCATTTCAAACACTAGATATCATAATGCTAGTAATGTAGGATTCAATATTGAGAATGAAACCCAAGGCAGAGATGAAGACTAATTTTGCATTTTATATACATTTTTACATGGGCATGGCTTCAGTGCTTTTTCATTTTAGTGTCTTTCTTATATATTGTAGTATTTAACAGAGAAAAGAACAAAAATGAGACAATAATGTTTAAAGACTTTTTAGGGTGTGTAGAAACAGAAATACCTATCAAAATAATTTTGTTTGTGTAATCATTATATAAACAATCTGCAATTAGGATGTACTTATCATTTCATTATGTTGTTCATTATGACCAAGATATCCTGTTTGTTCTGCCTGTTCAAACAGAAGAAAAAAAAAAACCACCAACCTATTCATGAAAGCAATTCTTTACAGTGTTTCAAAAGGAAGCTGGAGCTGGTAAACACATGTTCTTATGGGAAATTGCCATAATCCTGACTATATCCCAGCAGGCTCTGAAAATATTTCTCACAAAGTCTCCTCTATAAAATCTAGAACATATGCACGACAGACTGTGTTTCACATCCTTTTAAGGAACTTGCTAGATTAATGAAGAGGACATTACTCTTGCATTTCCTTTCAGATGTCTGCCTTTTGCTACAGGTTTTCTGCGATATTTGTTTTCTCTCCTATTTTCACGATTTCTGCACTTTCACCAATCTGTGAAAGAGACCTTGAAAATTTACATCTAGACCCCCCACTGACAGCATCTTAGTGTAGGCTTCTAATGCGGTATATCCAACACACAGCCTATTGATAAATGCATTTCATTAAGTTTGTACCATTAAGCTCCTACCATTCTTCCAGGACAATTATCAGAGAAATCGATACAGTTGTTATTTTTTATGTGGTTGCTAAGAGGTTTTGAAATTGATCTTACAGTTTTTTTATCATTATTGACTGATACATCAAAAAGAACACAAACAGATCAACACAGCTCCTTTACTAATTGTCATTCACCTAAATATCTATAACTCATTAGGGACATATAAAAGTCACAAATTTCTGGATAGGAAACACAACATTGATGAAAATTTTAAAAAAACTTTACCACTTGAAAAATGTAGATCACTCTTTACAATCTAAAATGGACTGCAAGATTTCCTCAGCTATTTTTCCTTCGCTACTTCTTTTCTGAGTTTTTTCCTCTTGCATCAAACAGGCAATTCAGTTAAAGATAAAGAAATCACACTAGACATGGAAACATTCTGAGTGCAACCAGAGAAAAATGCGAGAAATAACTTGAACTTTTTATTCTAAATATAGTTCTTTCATATTCTAAATCAGACACCTAGCAATTAGTCTTCCTGAAGAGCTCTGTGATCCAGTATCACCTACTGTAATTATCTATTTTTAACAAAACCAGAACCAGTAGCAGTCAGAACTCTGCCAGGACTACTGTGTATGTTGCCTCTGAAAGCATGCATCATCTCCGCTCTCAATTGCTACTTTTTCTAGAATTGTTTACCAGACAGATGAACAGGCATGCCTCATTGTCTTCCACTTACTGGAGCAATAATGACCTTTACAATTTGTACAAGTTGAAATTACATGTTTAAAAGATAGCACAGATAAGGAAAGGGGTGGGGTGCACTTCTGCCCTCTGTAATTTGTAAAAATTTTACATTTGTAAAAAGTGGATTTAGAACTCCTCCGTTCTGATTTACCAGTATTTTACTCTCACTTACACTTACTCTGTATTGGTAGAGATAGCTGCAGAAAATGCAGGAGAGAGAAAGAAAAAATCAGACCTTTAGTAAACATACAGAAATTTATAACTGATGCCCTCCATGTTGAAGTATCACAGATGGTAAGATTACTTTTTAAACCAGTGTGCTTTCCTTTACCACATGCAATATTGCAAAAGTATTTTTAACTTTTTGGATGTCAGTTGGCCACAATGACTTGCTACTACCGTTGAAAACCAGACCACAGATGTCCTACTGCTAAAGTTTAAATCTATCTCCTTGGTTTGACTCCACACTATAAATTACTAAAACAAACAGAAAAACTTTTCATTTGCACTCTGTTACTTTCCAGCCAGGACTCTGCTCTCCAGACAACTATTCAGACTCCCCTGCTCCATTACATGTGACTCTCTTAAAGCCTGAGATTTTAAGTATTCTGCCTAAGGGACTCTAGCTACTTCTATGGGTGCCACTGTTAATTAAGGACACATGAAAAGGAAATGAAGGAGCCAAAAAGCTGCCTTGTTGTCTGTCAAAACACCAGAATACATGGACATGGGTGACAACAGTAGGAAAAATTGGAGCTTGATAACAGGAAATGTTTGTAGCTGAAAGAAACTGTCTAGTTCCTCTTGTTCAAGCATATCAAGAAGCTGAATGACTTAAAAATCAGCCTCACATGAATGAAAAATTGGGGCAATGACCTCAAATTTTCAAAGGTATGGAAAAACAAAAATATTAACAAGGATGAGGCTATTTAAACTGTTAAGAACACATTTTATGTTTTTTTTATACATTCTACTCAAACTTCACTGAACAAGAAGTCATTCATAAAGCTATCAAACTGTGTAGTGAGCTAGACAGTGAGAACTATGAAGTTTAATAGCTATAGGGCTTGGTGATAAACCAGAATGGGACAACAGAGACCGACTTATGTTTTAACTGATTTGCAACTAAGTTTTTTACTCAGTGGTAGCTTAATTTTTGCTCCACACCAACTACATTTCTGTTCAAGGCAACAAGAAATCATGCCAAAACCAGATGGTTCTGGTGTCTGGTAACTATTAACTAATATCCAACTCTGATTCCTAGCCACTAGTCTTCACAAGTGAAATTATGCAACCACATCACTTAGGATGACCTCTGAAAGGGACTGTAATTTAAGATACAGAACCTGTATGGCCAAGATACTTATCATACAAAGAGCAGGACTGAGCTCTCACCATTGAGCTATCAGCTTCATTTCCAGGCCCCCCAACTCCTCCACCTCCACTGAGATAGTCTGTACTGCACTCTTGAACTCTTCTCTAGTAATGACTGTTGGGCCCACCAGGAACAGCTGTTACATTTAGTACAATCTGTTGACAGGGATTATTGAAAGAATGTATGGCCAAATACCACAATATCTGTTTTTTTACTAAAAATTGTAACAACCAACATTTCTACTCCTAGTTCTAGGAGACTGTAAAAGAATAAAATTAGAAACTGGGAATGCATCTATTTACTGAGGGGAAAAAAAAAAACAAACCTGAAAACATTTGGCAGAGAGCAGCTTAGCTTCACAAGCAAATATTTAGTTATCCGCAACTGACAAGTAAGCAGAAACATTGATTGGCTAGATTTGGTTTAAAATCTGTGCAAGTAATTTAGCATCAATGTTATAATGTTTAGTTTTTAAGTAAACAATATTGTCATAGGAAAGCTTGTGCTTGTGGATAGTAGCACTATAATTTGTAGTTTTATTAACATAATTTTCTGCATCTATAAAGCACATCATCAGTCTTGGCATGTGACCAAGACACAAGTGTAGTCACTTTACTGGGAATGAATGTAGTTGGCTAGGCAGTGTTGTAAGACTATTATTCCATTTTTCCAACAACGGATTATTTGTTTTACTGCCTCTTTTTCCCACATACACATACACTGAAACAAGCAACAATACTCCAGGTAGGATCTGTCCCAGTTCCAGAAAGAGAAGACAGCTTCAATACTGTTCAGAACAAATCAGCGCCAGTTGCAACTGTTTAAGAGATTACTCCTTTTAAAACAGCTCAAATCTTTTCCATTCACTTGTTGCAAGGTAAAGGGGCATTACATCTGGTAAGCAGGGAGGAACAAGGATTTCCTGGTTCATATATCCTACTACACAGAAGAAACCGTTGCCAATCCCAGAATTTGCATTGTGGAATACTGTCAAAGTTGGGAACCTTATGTGGTCCAGGATGTTCATATGGTATTTCAATTATACAGATGATTCACTGATCTTTATCATAGCCATGTAGTCTGAAAAGGAACTCTGGACTGCAATGTCAGTTCAGCATTTAGCTGCTACTAACTAATATGATCTTAGGTTGCTTGTTATCTAGCACATCTATCTTTGAAGAAGTATGTTTTTGCTACTCAAAAGCTAGTTTTAACTCTCATGAATGCTCTTAAGAGATGAGAGATGATGTCTTACAGTTCCAGAACCCTGGCTGGGCAAAGAAAAAAGTGCATTCTCGGCAGCTGTCACAGTCCTCTGTGAACTGGTGATTCAGGCTCACATGAAATACGAATGCCCCTTATGTCATCACCATGAGTTCTTTTTTGTGAATAGTTGCAATATCATAGCAAAACCTTATGTGAACTACAGTACAGATACTGCGCTGAACAGGCAGTTATTCAAACATATAAATTTTGCAACTTTACTGCCTTAAAAACAATGTTGAATTTAGAGAAGGCAGAATAACAGCCGCAAGCAAATTCTGAACCTGCCTGAAACCCTGGATCTGATAGTCTCCAACCCTCGTAGCCAAGTTCTCAAAGGTCTGACCGTTTATGAAGAATTTCACCCACTTTGGCTGTCCAAACACTCAAAGATCCAACACAGACACAAGTGTAGATGAGCAACTGAATTTTGTAGCAGCACCATTCTTTGTGGATTTGCAGAAATGCATCTAGAGCCCTAAGTGCTGGAGAGTCACACAAAGAAACTACTAAGCGGCTTATGGCAGAGTTTCGACAGGAGATTAGGCACATGTGTAGAATCGTAACTAGTAAAGACAATAATCTCTCCTCTAACTGATAGATTCAAAGAGCCCATTACCAAAATACTTACGAAGCCACATTTTTCCCTGCAAGCTGACTCAACTTTCCATTTGCCTGCAAGTTAGTTAAAGCTTGTACAAATTCTCTAAAAATGTAGCAGGACCTCTTATGCAGTTATTTCCATGCTAAGGAAAGTGGATCTAAGTCAGATCTAAGTAAGACCTTTCATAAACAGCTGGCAGTCTCACTAGGACAGAATATGTACCATTGTGTACTTGTGTAGATATGGAAACCAAAAGTGCTTATAATAAGGAATCCTACAGAATATCATACTTTATGTAATATACCACAGAACCAAAAATTCAGATTTGCACTGAACAACAGAGAGGATTTGCTGCTAATGTAACTGAGATTCACCTGCCCACCTGAAAACCAGAGCTGCCAAATCAGCTAGTCTTCAAAACTGAATGCAGGGGAAGGTACTTAGTCATGACATAGGCACACTTTCCAGTTCAGAAATCTGAAAAGCTCCCTTTGAGTCTAGAAAAGAGCAAGAACTGATTATCCTTCTGCTTTCACCAATGAATGACAAAACAGTTCTGGCATCAGCTGTGCTGGTTCCAAATCACCGCCTCTCTCAGCCAGGACAGGGCGCCTTATGAGTACTCCATAAGGTGTGAGTAGGGGATGCAAAAAAAAAGATTACTATCTCTTTCTTGATGTACACTAAATTTAGTTTTCAAAGCAAGAAAGAGAATTACTTCCTTCATTCTGCAGAATTACGGTGATGCAAATACAGCATTGGTTATTTTTTTCACTTTCTCAATTTTATGGAAGCAATTTCTCTCAAAGCAGGTTATTTATTGCCATCCTGGAGACCCATCTCTAGAAAAATTGTAATCTGCAAATATTTTTAAAAGATTTTGTAAGTGCTGCAATTTTTCAAGTGTCCTGCTTGGTTTAAACCACTCCATTTATGGGAAAAGTATTTTTGTGTATGTTGGTCCTGGTGAAATTTGCATTTTTCATATTGCAGTTGGAGATCGAAAATACACTTAGGGAACATTATATTACACTATAGCTGTAGTTAAAATGTTTTCACTTTTTCCTCCATCACAGCAATCAATCTTAACATGTTTTTAAAATAAAAAAAAAAAAAAAGAAGAAAAAAATGCTTTTCTTAATTTGAATTCCAAATTGTTTAAAGAGCCAAAATTACAGCAATGAATTGATACTGCAATATTTTCTTCTGGAGTTTCTAATTAGATTGAATTTATGCTTAATCACACTGCACTACCTCCATAATCAAAACAACCTCTGAAATGGCAAGATCTCAGCAATATGTAAAAAACAGCTCTCTTAAGAAGGTCTGTGAAAGGACTTTTTCCTTTGCTTATTGAAATGGTAAAAAACCACAAAGGATATCATATCAATGAATGGACTAAAATAAAACAAAACCAACTGAACCAAAGGGAAAAAAAATTACCTATCCTATCAAACTATGAATAACATTAAATTCGACTAGAAGCACAATCTGGAACAATCAGTAATAAAACAGAACACGCACAACAGTGGGAAATCTGCCATTGATATATTTTTGAGCACTGAGTGTACAAAGGCTCAAGTTTAAATTGCCTTTGTACACTACTACACTAATAACTAGTTCATTGTACCTCCTGTGTGCTTTAAAAATATTTTCTTAAGCAGAGCTACCCAGAGAAGTCTGCAAATACGTTTGTTTTGAGTATCAGCAATTTAACGCTAACACCAGATCCAGGTTAAAATAATACATTCACATACAGATCAGGAGATTGTGTATGACATAACTTTCCGTGGAAAATTATGATTGAGCAGAAACATCAGGAATTAACAATTCTGTTCTTCAGTCATTTTAGGAATGTGAAATCTGAACAGAAAAGCTTGCTTAACAAAGTAAGCTTAAAAGATACTCATCCTTTTTCTCTACTTCCTGCAAAATTTTAGGAAAAAAGCCACTTCTACTCCAAAGTGTGACTCCTTGGAGAAAACGCACATACAATATTTGCAATTACTAGGAAAAGCCCACTGCAAATTGAATTTATGACTTTACAAGTGAAAATACAGCAGCTGAACTAACAAAATCAGGTTGAGTGTTGATTTTTTTTTTATAACTACCTCTTTTATCAGTAAATTCTATGGCAGAAATAAATTTTATTTCATGTTACCTATCTGTTCTACTTTAAAAACCAACAGCCATGCAGGAAGTTCCTAAATGTGAATCCTCAGGAGGCTTACATGCATCACTGAGAACAGTAAAATGAATGGTTACACATCTGCAATCTGAACTTTGAGATGAATACAAGCAAATTGTGAATGTGCGTTTTTCAAATGATTGCACCCATTATTTTCCACTGACTCATGATTGTTGGCAGAAATTAATAATACATTTTAATATAGTATAAAGATACAACAATCACAAATACAGAGAGTATGTATATCCATCTTCTATGCATACATAATACTAAAGGTATAGGTTGTCATCTGTTTTTAATACTAAACCAGCAACTAATTTATAATGCAGAACTGTAAAATATATATAGAACACTGCATCAATCATGTGGAAGTACTTGTGCTGTTCAGCATTTCTGTAAATCCTCCATTAAACTTAGATTTGAGGCTGAACCAAAGACTTATATGGATCAAGTCATGGTTGCTTGGAACACTGAAAGAGAGACATAAAATGCTGTGCTATTTCATGTCAAGATTATTTGCAGTTCACTTCATTATTTCAAAGAATACTAGTGACTGAAATACAGCGCACTCCACATTAAAGCCAGTGCTTATTCCTTTTCTTGAATTCAGGAGGCAACTACTAAACGACAATTGGGAGATCAGCTGACAGGACTCCTAAATTATTTGACACAATCAGTACACTGCTAATGTAAGCAAAGAAAGAACAGAGCCTTGTGCAGCTATTCAGTAACATTGTCAAATAAGAGGGAATTAACTATTTGAATACTAACAATGTCTTGCTTTGCATTTCCACGTTCCCTATCAAGCCTCATCATGTTCCATAAGCCATTAGTCAAGACAAAAACCACAACTTGTTCTGTATGGAAAGCACACAGAAAAATGAAAATTCAATCATTGTACCCTAAATGGTGGCTGAAAGCATAAAGCCCATGTGTCACTTAAAACCACTCCATAGTAATGTAAAACTTTACCACAGTAAAGAAACACCACATGAGAAAGTGTGTGTGAATGTACACACTGTCCTTGTATTTACTTCAGCAAGACTTCAGACACTTGCATTTTTAGGAGAATTAAACATAACATTCAGGAAATTAACAGTTACACATGATTCCAAATCACCTTGAGAAGAAAGTGATACATACAAATACGCGTAGTATTTTGCTTTAACAACAGTTTACTCCAGTTCGAAAAGTACTGTGCCGTAAAAGTGTTCACAACTTCTAAAGTCTTTTGGCAAAGGTAATGAATATTCAACATCTGCAGGGCTGTTGCAAGTTCATGAACTACAGAAATAAAAAAGATGCCTTCTTTTGGTAGCCTAGTTCTTGTGTAAAAATCCAAAAATAATACACCCTAGTAACTGCATCCACAAGGAACCAGATACTTGGCCCCAAAGTAAGACAGAGCAGCAAAGGGCTTATGGCAACTACCACTGCTAATGTAGGCTCCAGCACTTACGTTACGATGAAATCAAGCATAGCAGAGCTCAGCCTTTCCAAACCATGCGTTGGTTTGGGGGGAGGTGGGGAATTCTGTGTCAACATCTTTAATAAAGCAGATGTGACTCATGGCACTCTCATTTAAAACCAGAAACTGAGGTCTCTCCTTTTTCCACTGAATCAACAGCAGTAGCACTGGGGCAGCGATTCTTCTTAAGTTTCTGCTCTCACTGCAATCAGTTCAACTAAATCGTAGTATCTGACACTGCAGTATTGTGACGCAGTGCTCAAATCCTGGCTTTGGTTTGTCTCCTTAATGCCATGCAACACCTTTATTCATCTTACCTTCTGCAGTGGCATGGATCATAGAAAAATGGGGAATTAATTTAATCAGTATACCATCCCTATAAATCTTCCTATGGTGCCTTTTTCATTGAAGAACATATTTCAATTATAACTGTTGTTTCCATAAACCAAGTAATCTGAGATAACTTTGCTCAATATGTTTTAAATGCTGAAAGCATCTGTTAGGTCATGTGGGGTTTGGTTTTTTCTTAATAATTATTATTTTTAGGATGAGAAAAAGGCATTTTTCAAACACTTCCCTGCATCTTTCATTTTCTCCTTTAAATTCCTCAACCCAAATTCAGTAATAATCTATTAGAATTTCAACACCTTGTAGACCCATAGTGGTCTGTTCACTTACTTTTAGAAATATGCTGGGAAGGAACTAATGCCAAACAGTACTCTCGAAAGTTTGTAACATTCAAATGCTGTATTTGAAGTTAGAAGTTTAGAACTTGCCTCATTTACATTTGCCTGCCAAAATATATATCCTGCATTTAGTCCCATGACGATTTTTTGCTTCATGTGAGCTTTAATTATAAATTCAAGGAAAAACTCCTATGTAAGGAACATTCCCTGCAAGGGTCACAGTATATCAAATGTATCCACCATTTGTGTGAAGTCTATGCACTGCCCTGCTCATGTGTGGAAGCCGTTTTCTCCGCAACAAGGGCCAAACCACTTTCCTATTCTGTCCTCCACCTGCACCCTTTTTTTTCCTCTTTCTTGACTTTTGGACAACCACCTCTACTGTCCCACCCTTTGCACACTGAAATTCACTAGGACGTTCAATGGCTAAACTCTAACAAACTGTAATACTCCAAATTTCAAAGTGAAACTTCCCATTGATGCAAAGTGAGTTTTATGCATGGTCAGCATCTGGGGCACCAGTGGGTAACCAGCATTACACTTCCATTTGGTACGTGAGACAGCCGTAGGCAGGGCATATCACACAGAGCACATATCTCTGCATATTGTGGCCGTGGGCCAAAAACCCAGATCTTTGAACTCAAAAACTCACTCACAAGAACTCACTCTCCTTGTCACTCAAGAAATGAGAAAAAGTCTCATTTCTTTTGAGAATACTTGATGAATCACACAAATTTGACTGCATGCATATATTACAGGTATTTACTTCTAAAGAAAAAAAAACTGTTAAAAAGCATTTAGCAATTTTAAGGCAAATATTAACTTTCCTCATAATTAGCAATGACATGTTAATATATATGCAAATATCTTCATTTTGATAAAATTAAAATTAAGAAAGGACAAAAACTTGACAATTTTTCATACCTTATTCCCTAGACATATGATGCTGTTTGCAGAAGTTCTTAGAACAGTGTAAACTACTGTAAATGTAAGCATTGTCAAACAAGAACTTTTTAATTCAGCTGAAGTTTCATGAAAACTGGAAAATTAAGTGAAGAACAGTTAAATTATTCTTGAGAGACATCTATACCCCTGAGATCAGAATGTAGTCTTCTGAAACTGTCATTTTTTCATTTGAGAAATCAGAAATAGACCGCAACTGCACTTCTGCAGCTATACAAGTGCTATCCTACCTAGAGTACTGCTATCCAATACTAATTTTTTTAAATAATATGAGCAGCAGATACAACCCAATATTAGCACTCAGTTGTATGGATATTAGTGCTCTAGCAAAAGTCTGGGATGAGATGACGGCAAAAATGCCAACTATAGAAGCAGTAATATTATTTTAAGCTGTAATTTTGTAGTGTCTTCATTCAGAGATTCCTAAAACCCTTTACAAAAATTGAATTACATTTTTGAAACTACATTTAATAAACCTCACTGCATCAAAAACTACAATGTTACAAAATTTATGCATGGGGACTTTCATTTGCTTGTACTGATTTTGACACAGAGTCTAACTGAAGGATCACGCTTTAATGTTTTACAAAAGAATATCTACCTCATGCAGGGCACAACCAAAACTACTCAGAAATATTAGGTGGCTATTTCCGTTTCTTTTTGTCCCCTATCCAGCATTTAGCTAGCTTAAATCTTAATTTATTTTAGTCTGTCTAAGATCAGTTACATTTTTATTGCTTTTTCAAGGATGCTTACCGGTATTATCCAAGTGTTTATTCATTAATTCATTCACAATCTCCATTACAAGATGAGAAAGCACTGTTATCCCCATCCAGAAACTGGAAACAAAGGGAGTTAGAGGAAGCCACAGAATAACACAGCAGAAGGGCCAGGATCAGAAACAGCACATGGGAGTACCTGCGTATCTGCCCATACCTCCAGACTGTAGGTAACATAAACATGAAAGCATACAGTTTTCTTGGCTACCTTGCTATATAATGATTTGGGTTTCATGCTTAGCACCATACAAGGCCACCATCACATAAGCAAAGACACAGGTTAGTCAGTGTTGCCTTACTGTATTAATTACAATGATGACCCTTCTTTTCGCAGTGTTTCACAGAATCATGGAACAGTTGCAGTTGGAAAGGACCTCTGGAGGTCAACAGCTAGTGCCAGTTGCCCAGGACTGCATCCAGGAGGCTTTTCAATAGCTCCAAGGATGGAGATTCCACCACCTCTCTGGGAAACCTATGCCAGTGCTTGGTCACTCTCACAGAGGAAAAGTGTTTCCTGATCATATAATCATAGAATACTTTGGGTTGGAAGAGACCTGTAAAGGTCATCTAGTCCAACCGCCCTGCAATGAACAGGGACATCTTCAACTAGATCAGCTTGCTCACAGCCCTGTCCAACCTGACCTGGAATGTCTCCAGGGATGGGGCTTCTACAACCTCTCTTCACCACACTCATCGGGAAAAATTTCTTCCTTAGATCTAGTCTAAATCTGCCCTCTTTTAGTTTCAAACCATTACCCCTTGTCCTATCGCTACAGGCCCTGCTAAAAAGTCTGTCCCCATCTTTCTTAGAAGCCTCTTTTAAGGACTGGAAGGCTGCAGTAAGGTGTCCCCAGAGCCCTCTCTTCTCTGGGCTGAACAACCCCAACTCTCTCAGCCTGTCCTCATAGGAGAGGTGTTCCATCCCTTGGATCATTTTTGTGTCCCTCCTCTGGACCCGCTCCAACAGGTCCATGTCTTTCCTGTCCTGAGGGCTCCAGAGCTGGATGCAGGACTCCAGGTGGGGTCTCACCAGAGCAGAGCGGAGGGGCAGAATCACCTCCCTCAACCTGCTGGCCACGCTGCTTTTGATTTCAGCCCAGGATGTGGTTGGCCTTCAGGGCTGCAAGTGTACACTGCAGGCTCATGTCCAGCTTTTCATCAACCAGCACCCCCAAGTCCTTCTCAGCAGGGCTGCTCTTGACTCCTTCAGCCCCCAGCCTGTATGGATACTGAGGGTTGCCCCGGCCCAGGTGCAGAACCCTGACCTTGGTCTTGTTGAATCTCATGAGATTCACACAGGCCCATTCCTCGAGCTTGTCCAGATCCCTCTGGATGACATCCCATCCCTCGGGCATGTCAGCTTGCACGACTCAGCTTGGTGTTGTCTGCAAACTTGCTGATGCACTTGATCCCACTGTCTATATCACTGATGAAGATATTAAACAGTATTGGTGTTCAGGAGGAACCTCCTGAGTTTCAGTTTGTGCCTGTTGCCCCTTTTCCCATCCCTGGGCACCACTGGCTCCCTCCGACTTGCACCCCCCCTTCTGATACTTATATAGATTGATGAGATCTTCCCCAAGCCTTCCTTCTCCAGGCTGAACAGTCCTAGATGTCTCAGCCTTTTCTCATGGGAAACGCTCCAATCTCTTACTCATTTTGTGGTCCTTTGT
This sequence comes from Phaethon lepturus, assembly GCF_000687285.1. Lineage (NCBI taxonomy): Eukaryota > Metazoa > Chordata > Aves > Phaethontiformes > Phaethontidae > Phaethon > Phaethon lepturus. The sequence continues at coordinate 23,198 of NW_010519574.1, forward strand.
TTGGCTCTCTCAAGCATGTCCATGTCTCTCTTGTACTGGGGAGCCCAGCACTGGACAGCGTACTTCAGACATGGCCTCACCCGTTTTGAGTAGGGAGGAAGGATCATCTCCCTCAGCCTGCTGGACATACTCTGCCTAATGCAGCCCAGGATGCCATTCACTGCCTTTGACAAAAGGGCACACTGCTGGTTCATGTTCAACCTGGTGTCCACCAGGACCCTCAGGTCCTTTTCTGTCAAGCTACTTTCCAGATGGGTGCCCCCCAGCATACGTTGGTGCATGGGGTTGCTCTTCCTCAGGTGCAGGGCTCTGCGCTTCAGTGCAGTAACTTGAAGATACTGCCACCCCACTTCTCCAGCCTGTTGAGGTCCCTTTGATTGGCAGCATGACTCTCGGGTATATCAGCTACTCCTGAGAGTTTTGTGTCACCTGCAAACTTGCTGAGGGTGCACTCTGCCCCATCATCCAGATCATTAATGATGATGTTAAACAGGACTGGACGCAGATTTGACACTTGGGTACACTGCTAGACACTGGTCTCCAACTAGACTGTTCTACTGGTCACGACCCCCTGGACCTGGCCGTTCATTCAGTTTTCAATCCATCTCATTGGATTGAGATGAGCCTGCTCATCCAGCCTGTACATAAACGGCTTTTCTGTGAGATTCGTATGGGAGACAGTGTCAAAGGCCTCACTGAAGCCTAGGTAGACACCATGCACTACTCTCAGCTCATCTCTCAGGCTGGGCATTTCATCATAGAAGTTTATTGAATTGGTCAATCATAACTTCTCCCCCATGCTAACTACTACTGATGATTTTCTTGTCCTTCATGTGTCTGGAAATGGTTTCCAGGATTAACTGCTCCAGCATCTTCCCAGGGATTGAGGTGAGGCTGACAGGCCTGTAGTTCTCTGGGTCTTCCTTCTTGCCCTTCTTGAAGTTGTGGGTGGCATTTGCTCTCCTCCAGCCTTCAGGTAGTTCTCCCAGTCACCATGATTGATCAAAGACTATTGAGAATGGCCTAACAATGACATCTGCCAGCTCCCTCAGCACTTATGGGTGCATCCCACCAGGGCCCATGGATTTACGTATGTCCAGTTTGCCGAAGTACTGCCTGTCCTGATCCTCTTCCACCAAGGGTACATCTTCCTTGCTCCAACCTTCCTCTGCTGAAGGCCAGACTTGCTAGTAAAGACTGAGGCAAAGGCGGCATTCGGTACTTCCACCTTTTCCATGTCCTATGTAACCAGGTCTCCCATATTGTTTTTTTACCCCATTACCCATGTGCCTTCCAGCTCCATTAGCAAATGAGCCAAGGATATCTGCTAAACACCCCTGACCACCATGCAACCTGACAAAAAGGGGAAAAGTGAAGAGAGCAGGAAGTGGCTCTTCTGTTTTTTAATTTAAAAGCACCTGACTTTGTAACCATCACAAATCTTTCAACTATTCATGTAATTTCTGATGCTGGCTTTTTTTTTCAAGGAGCTTCAACCACAAAAAGACGCCAAGTTCTCCACTTCCAACACACTTCTCTGTGTAGAGAACAGTCCTGTGTGAGAGCTCCCCTAGCATTATGCAGGACCACCGAGGGGACTGAGGAAGACTAAGTATACCACAGGAGATACACTCAGCCTCTAACACCTTCAAACTACAAAGGTGCCAGAGCTCTTCAGGAAGAGGACGAATCTTTTTCATAATGAAAAGTATTAGGCATTGTTGGATCTCCATATTACAAAGAGATGCTGCTTTTGAAAATTCTGCTACTGCAGTTCTCCAATGTATTTTCTTCTCACTTTACAGGTGGATAAGTGAAAGGACTTAAATAATTTATTGAAGACCACATGGTGCTAGAACAAGGCTCAGCTGGTTCGTGCTTGCAATCCTGTGCTCTGTCTGGTGAACCAAGGCTGTTTTTTTCCTCAAAAAGGTGTGAAGGACTGTCATAAGAAATACTTTTTCTAAAGAAGTTTAAGGAAAGATGAGGGAATATTTTATTTATTTCAGTTCAACCATTTATCTAGAAACAAAATATTTTATTGGCAGGTAAGTAAGCTGCAACATTCTACCATGTTTAAAAGCTCAGCTTCACCTTACTACTTAACAGCATGTCGCATGTCACAGAAACATATGCCTTGTTAGAGTCTATTTTGTATTGCTCTTTGTTTGACAGTACTCACCTTTATGTGAAATATTTTTGTGGCATGAAAAAAAGTTACATGAATTCATCTTTTTATGTCCTAACTTCAATTTTCAAGCCATGTTTTCTCCCTTGTCAACAGCATGAAAATTGCACAGTAAAAGAATTGGATAGTTGACAGATTTTTTCAGATTATATCATTAGATACAGACTAGTTTTGCTGTTTTCTGTGGTTTTGTTTGGTTGGTTGGTTGGTTGGTTGGTTTTTAATGAGGAAGGGAAAGTCTATTTCCGAATAAAAAATACTAAAATCTGATGTGCAAGTATACTTCTTGTTGTCAAACTTTACTCTTACAATATGGTACCTTAATTAAAGGCATCCTTCATTGACGAGACTGAGTAACTTACAATTAATCTGACTGACAAAGCAAAATAACCTTTAAAAAAAAAAAAAACCAGACCAAAACAACAAGAAACTCTTAGGATTTTTTTTCACATAATTGTGCTCTAGATTTAATGCTTTTTTGAAGAACATTTTAAAATGCTAACATTCTAACACTGCTCCATCTCTCATCTGGATTTTAACATTTGCAAAAACATGTAGCCTGGATCTGGAGGTTCTTTAAGGCTGAGCTTAACAATCAAACTTGGAATAGAGACAATAAATGCATTTTTGGCGTGGAAAAATGCCAGAAGTCTCTCCTACACTCAGCTGCTCTTTCTATAATTCCTTATAGAGGGGAATTAAATTGTGAAATAAACAACTAAACTCAGTGGAAAAGAAAACTAGACTGTGTCAGGACAGGGAATAAGGGACACATGCCCAGATGCAGAGCATCCACCGACAACCTTGTAAGGAAGCAGTGAGCATGTAGTTGTGAATTTATGTCAGCATGTGTAGGAGTATCCACAGTAGTGCTAATCTAGATAGCACAGTTAAAAATAACAGCAAAGACAGATGAAAGCAGACTCCAGCATGGCTTAACAATCTGTCCAGAAGGCTTGGACAGCCCTCTCTTAAGTCTAGGCTGGCATGTCTTCACATCGCATATAGATCAAAGCTAGTACAGATCTGTCTGCATGTCCTGCAATCACACTACTCAATTGCAGTGTAGACACATCCAGAAATAGTGCTACTGTAGATATATGTTCATCTAAAAACTGCATTTACAAAAAGCAAAGCCTGGGAACATACCCTAAAGCATATGGGACCTGATGAGGAACACATGCTGGAGAGTGTCCATTTTGCTAAATTATATTAGCTGGGCTGGTTCCTCCCCCACCTAACCTGCTTCCCTTGTACTCCTGGAGGACACTGTGACACATGCTGGTTGGCCTCTCCTGTGGGGATTCACAGAGTCAGGCCAGATTAACCTCATCTGTCAGGTGCAGGGACTCACCCAGCGTTACCGCCTCATGAAGAGACACTGGTACACTCTACAGGCAGCCGCGGGCGACCCTGTTACGAGCGAACGGCACTCATTCCTCCTCATAAAGTACTAACACCGGACGTTAGCGATCTACTGTTTCAAGGTCAGCTATTTCAGAACGTCAAGATACCAACAACGCCTTCATCCTTACTGCCGCTACCAGGGGCAGAACCTCCTGTGACGCAAAAACCCAGGAGCTGGTAAAGTCCTTCAAATTCAGGACGTCCTCCCCTCAAACGGTGGTTTGCTGTACAACTGCAACACTACATCCTCTACTAGCTACAAACTACAAACTACTACAGACACTACATCCTCTCAAGAATGGCTTACTACCATTTGTCCAGCAAGCGATGACCAAAGGGATTTACGCATGTTCTTAAATGGACTGCGTAATGAATGATTCACTCCACTTGTGATTTTGTGTGCATTTTGCTAAATCACAACCAGAAGACAAGTTAAGAAGGAATGCAGTTCTTCAGCATGCTTAGCTGCCTTTATAAAGACACACAAGCTAGTGTTGACTCAGACAATTAAAGTTCTGGTAGGAATTGGATCACAGCATCAGGGATTACATATGAGCTAATTTACCATGAGAAGCAGCGAGCTAGTGAAATACAGAAAGTTCTGGGCGTAGGGATAAAAATCCCATGCTGCTGCCTGCCTCTCTGTGCAAACCCTGAGCACGTGCATAGTCCTGGTCCACTCGGCTGTCTGGACCTGGGCATCTCAGCGCTCAACCACAGCTAAACCTCCAGTCATCGGGCAGTGCTGTTCCAGCCATTTCACCTCAGATCCGATTCCCGAAGTGCTTTACTAAGAAGTGCAGAGAGGCAATGGTTGACTCCTCCACACAGGGACCACCACAGTAAAGAGCAGAAATACAATTTCCATTACGCTGTTTGCTAACGTGTTTCACCTATGACCCTCAAGAACAACGTTAAGGAGGTGGGTGAGAGTTTAATTGCTCTCTGTTCAGTCTTAGAGACCACAGCTAAAGTTGCCCAGTATGGTGTGAAAAATCTACCCATTAGACTGACATTATCAATGCTTTTGAAAGCATTACCAAGCAGCTGAGATAATTGCTAAATTCGTGTCATATATACCAGCAGCGGATTCATAATGCTGAACAGTAAGTAATGATCTTATATTAACCTCTCAGATATTGGTGCTCCCAAAACTCTGTTCCAAGAAATGTTGTATTGAGCTATTTGTAAACAGAGGGTTCCTGAATCTATAATTAAGAGTCAACTTATCACCAAAAGCAGTATCATTACCATTTATCGAAGATACAACACGGTACACTAACACAAACAAACATTAACAGAAACTTGTTGAACTAAATGCAAAACCTCCAACCATTACCTTCGGGAACTGCACCATGTGCTCTGTAACAGTGTATCACAAATTTGGTTCTCTCTTAACTTGCAACTAATTGCTTTGACACCATTTCTTCCAAGACCTGGCCCGTTCAAACATAACAGCAACTACTGTTACCATAATTAAGACTTTAAAAGGTAATTCTCCTTTTCCTGTGGAAAAGTTAAAATGCCATACGCAAATAGCTAATACAAAGATGTACACAGAGGAACACAAACTCAGTCTCCTGAAAATTATGCTATCAAATTGCTTCAAGCAAATATCACATCAAGATAGAAAGCATCAGATTCAACAGGACAGTGAAAAGCTGAATCCTCCTTTTTCTAACCTGTTACTTGTTCCACGGGTACACCGCCTCACTCCACTCACATCTACCACAAGGATGCCCATTAACTTAAATATGACCAATGTTAGTCGGGGGGCCCAGGTAACTATGATTCTGCAGATTTGAAGTGAAAAGCATTGGTGGAGTTCAAGATTACAGTATTCATTCAAAGTTGCTTACATTTAGCCACCATAAATTCCTTTACATCTAATTTAAAATCTGGTTTTGGTTAATGAAAAGCAAATAATTAATGATGCAAATTTAACTCAATTTCCTGGCAATTCCAATCTGTAACTCAAGATAAGTTTTTGCCCATGTCCTAGCAACAAGCACAAATACTGTGCTTTATCAAGTGCTCAACATATGAGTTTGCAAAATGATACCATCCCAGTATTTAACGCAATTAGGACATATACCTTAAGACTCTCTGAATGTACAAGAGGATAAATGAGTATACTTATACTGAGTGCAATAGAAGTGTGGGTCAGGGAATGTGGCATGCAGCTTATTTACCTTGCTAGCACTCTTCTGCTTCTATATGCACTGCATCTCCCCATTTTATTTTGCTTTATTATGTTTGGTTGGTTGGTTGTTTTTTTTAAAAACATCTTGGACACAGCATTTACTAATATTTAAATAAATCTCTAACCATGCCGACAACTTCAGTATTTAAAATCTTGAGCCAACTCAAAAGCAATTCTTGAGCTCTTCATAAATTTACTACTGTGACTCAACTGGAACTGATAGCATAGAGTATAAAAGGCAGAATACCTACAGTTAAATTTAAGTAAAAGAGAACACGAGATATGTACATGTACATATAAGCATGCCAGCAGTTATATGTTGTTAGTCTGGATGGTTAAAGGTTATCTCCTATTTCTTAAGAAAAATGCTAGTCAGTACGGCCAGATCGTGCAAAAGAACTACATGGATGAACAAGCAGCAGAGCAGTATAGCTTCAAACCATAACCATGTGCATACCCCTGTCATGCACATGTGAGAAAGCTATGCAGCACAGCCTGATTTTTACTCACAGATGTAAACAAGTTTGATAAAATGGGGAGGAGGCTGAAGGGAAGTGTTAAGTTCCTGATTAGAATTCAATTTTAAATGGTAAATTCCAGATTGATACAGTAACAATAAAACAGATGGGGAGAGAGGGGGGAGGATTTATACACAAGGAGAGGTCATGTAATACACTGTATTGAGTTTAAAAGATAAGTGAGACAATGCCTTTTTCTCCAGTATAAACAAAGAAAAATAATGCCAGCAGTTTGACTGCGAACAAGAACTCGGGAGGAAACGGAACTGGAAAGGAAATGCTTGCAGCAAACCTTACAAACCTAACGCTACGTTTTAACCAGAAAAATGCATTTCCAAGCATTACTCAAGAATTCTTTACAAAGTGCAAATGAACCACATTCATACTCAAAATAAGCTTTTGTAAATGCTCCTTACCATACAAGAAAATATACCTAATGAAGGATTGCCCCAGCTGCCAAACTATGACAGCTGAATTGTACTTCTCTTTGATACCTCTAAGACCTTCAGACCTCTGAATCACTTGGGGTTTTATCTTAGGAGATGAAATTATAGTTTCTACCTTAGACAGGTAAGCATCGGGTGATATTTCTACCACAATAATTAATTAATTAATTTCCCCCCCTCAGTTTAAAAACTCTCTTGGGACCTTAAATCAGTAAGACATCCGATGCGGATGCTCTATTTTCTTGTTTCCAATGGTTCCACTGTGCATATAAATCTATCGTACAACCACATTTGCATTTAAAGAGAAAATCCCTTGTGTTTACTATGCACCTGCTCCATCTAAGCCTATCTTCTCTCTACCTCCTTTGAGAAACAGACAGATCTCCCAGAAAAAGAGAGAGCACAGACACAATGCTCCTCCAAGTCCTGTTGCCAATTATCTAAGCATTATTTCTGTTTAGTTATGGTCCTATTATGACAACAGTTGAACAGAACTACTTGCCCTTCCAAAATCCAATACTTCTCAAGTTTTTAACGTATTTTTTCATCTTGACAGTGAACATACACATTTCCACTGTGCAAAATCATTGTATTTTCTAAGCAATATCAGTAAAGCATTGGCAAATGGGTTCCTTACAAAGACTTTAATCTGAAAAATATTAACTTTTCTGTATTTTACTTAGCATTAATTAATATGGTTGCATAAGGAAGCATGAGAATATCCTCCTTCTGGCATTTTACCTTCAACTGTGTAAGCTGAAATAGATGTAGATTTATTCTAATAAAAGTGAAATAAAAATGGTAACTGTTCCCTTCTTTTCCCCTCCTTGCTCTTGTAACCATGTTTGTGATTCATGGGTTGCTTCTGGAGTTTCATGCAGGTAATCGGAGACAGACAAGGGTGGCAATAAAGCTCTGCTGCACATGCCATCTAGTCAGATGAAACATTTAACAACCAGGTCAGGGGAGATAACATGCTGCATCCCACAAAGGCTGCTGGAACTACTGGTCTTTGTGCTTGTGAGGCACAGCATCACCATTCTATGCATACATGACACCAGATGATGCCAGAACTACGAGTACCAGCATCCCTGCACTGTTGCCAATGTGAATTTTGTGCTGCTGTCCATGACGGTCGAGTGCCCCAGCACTGGGCTGCCTTTGGCTGTGTGCTCCCCTTTCTTGCCGGCAGCTGATCACAGCATGGAAGCAGCACTACCCACGTGTTGCCGTTTCAGAGGACAGAAACCTCAGTGCCTGCAGCAGGGTTGTCACGTTTTCCCTTTCCTCGTTCTAATCGGGCAGAATGGAGCTGCTGTGGGTGTAAAGACAACGGGGGTCTGGGACATCCTGGAAGGGGACTGTGTGAGAAGGAGAGCTGTACCAGTGCGGGTGGTATCCCACCTCAGGTATGTGTGGAAAGAAGACTTCTTGCACTTGTGGAGTCTGTGTGGGGACAGGTTTTGGATCCCAGCAAGACTGGACAATTGGGAAGCAGAGGGCCAGCAAGAGGTACTTCTTAGTTTCTTGAAGCTCTGCTGCTGCCTTGTCAAAAAGTGGTTACAAAATATGTAGATATTTGGGCTTATAGTAGTCCAATCATGAAAAACACAAATGCAAAGCAACCTATCACTTATTCACAATACTCAAGGGAGGGACTGCATCTCCAAAGGCACCACTCCATCACCTTGCCAAACCAGTCTACCTTTTACATGCAGCTCTTTGTAAACTTGGAAGCTGAGTCACGTCATACTTACTTACGATGTCGCCATCATTAGAGAAAAAACATTAAGAAGAGAAGCAGTTTCTCTTGAATATAATTTACTAGATTCTATAGGACTTCATTACCTGAAATCTGCCTATCTCCTTATGGCAGAATGCCACCTAAAGTATTTTTACTGAATGTCCACACTGGAGTACTCGCTCAAGTAAGGTTTTTAACAGGCTGGTCTCTTTACAGGCTCTTCAGATTTTGAGATAACTCTTCACTGGCCCGTTCTGCAGATATAATTCTATTTTACCTAGTTTTGCAATAAGCTACAAGCTACATTTGCTTTCTGCAGCACATTGAGTCAATGACACCAATCAGAAATCACAAAGATCTGAAAAACCACTGAACTGCTGGATTAAGATTCTGTTAGTGACCAGGTGAAGTGGAACAGTCAGTTTGCATAAGTCAGTCCTTGACACACAAAAATATGCAGAAATGAAACATACCACACCTTACAAATGGAGTCTTTCCACACCAGCCATGGGCACTATGCCTCCGTGTTGACTGAAGGAATACCTAAAGGAAAAATTACTATACAATTTTGGAACTGTAACTATAGTGGTGAGGCAAGCTTCTTCTTGACAACTGCACAGGTCAAATTCTAATTGTTTTATCACACAAAACCCCCTTCTTACTGTGTTTCAACTCCCTCTGAGTGACCCCTCAAGCCTGCTCTCAAGATTGGGTTCCCATCTTAGGTGCCAAATCTTCAAAACAGGGCTCCAGTATGGCACCAGGCATACTCGCAGGCTTAGCAGCATGAAGAGAAAAGTGGCTTATCAGGTTCACCGGGCAGCCCATGAGCTAGTTGCAGAGGATTTTAGGTGAAGAAGCTGATGCTTATGGGTGGTAGTAAGGCAACAGGACATATTATTTACGGCTCATTGGGAGTACATGCAGTAGATATACCTACTAAATTCAGCAAGTGCAGGACACTATGAACGTCTGCTACAGCATGCTGTGCAAGGCTTAGATATATGCACACCATTCAACATAATTCCTGGCTGCAGGATCAGAGCTATTTGCACGCGTTATAAAGTAATTTTGATTTTCCTATGCTACTAGTGTATGCCTTCTTCAGCCCCTTAAATCTCACAGAAGGGTCAGAATAATTTTTTAATTGGTTGGATTGCTGAGGTGTACAACGAGGCCGTGCTTCCAAGATTTTCTATGGAACCATAGGCACTAGCAGTTTTTTGGTGGGTTTTGGGGTGGGGGTGCTTTTTGAGAAGCAGTTGTGACTAATATATCTCCCAAGAGCTGTGGCTTTGAGCCAACCATTGAAAGTGCCATGAGATGATAACACTGACAATGAAGGCTGAGACTATTTAGGAGCTGGTTCGTATCCAGAACCATCAGGACCTGATCCTGGTGCTCTTCTTCATCTAAACTGCATTTGCTCGTGTAAAAACGCTCACTGATACGGGCATGAAAAAGGTTTGATCCCCGGTGCTGCAAAAACACGATCCTGGACTGACCCAAGTATAAGCCAAGACACAGTTTTTCTACCAGACAACTTTGCATTTTCTTCCCCACGGTTACAGACACGCAACTCCTACTGGACTTTCTTCCAGATTTCGGCACGACCCGGTGGGAC
>NW_010519575.1:0-1580 GCF_000687285.1 Phaethon lepturus
CGTGACAGTAATGGGTGAGTGATCTCTCCCTTTCCTTGTCTCGACCCACAAGCCTTTCGTTACATTCTCTCTCCCCTGCCCGGCTGAGCAGGGCAGTGACAGAGCCGCTGTGGTGGGCACATGGCGCCCAGCCAGGGTCAGCCCGCCACACTGATGCCTGCTGCGTCCCAGGGTGTCAGAACCCCTGGAACAGCAGCACCTGCTGTGGCTGAACAGCGGAGCCTGCGCTGCGCTGCCAGCACGACTTGCTACTTCCAGCTCTGCTGTACTTCCTCCCCCGCTTCCCATTCTGGAACCACTTTTGGTACTTACATCCCCTTTCCCATGTCAGAACTAAAAAGCAGTTCTAAAGAGCATCTCTTGTTCTTTTGATTTTCCAAGCTCAGCGTACATTAAACCTGGCACCTAACTTCCACTGCTGCTACCTTCCGATTTTCTCAGCTAGGATGAAAGCATGCCTCAGTAACGTAGGATGGCAGCAATGCGTCCCCAGCACGGCTGAGCTTAGGTCTCCATGGGAAGAGCCGATCTGAATGAAAAATAAAATGCAAAGGTGTATTTCCAACAGGATTTGCTATGAAGGAGGCATTGGACTACCAGTCCAAGCAAATCACTTGAGCAAATCGATCACTTCAGTGTCTACTGTCTGAATCAATAGGTCTCTCCAGCACTTATCCATAGCTTCAAGGCAGGCATCTTTGCTCAGTACCACCAGGAGTGATCCTAGAGAATATGGAGTATTTTGCCAGTATGTAGGAAGGACACAGATTCCAGCATAGAAATTAAGAACTTTGTATCAGACAAACACCATAAACCCTGCAACAGCTATAAATATTTAAAGATAGAGCATGCTTTTTTAATTTGTTGTATACATTATAGCCTGGGAACCTAGATCCTAAGAATTGATACATATCAAGACAATCCTTTTTTGAGTACCAAGTTTGCTTTAACAAGTGGGACAAAAAACCGCCCAAGCTTCAGCAAACAGAAATGTTTCAAAATGCCAAGCCTAGTGTATTTTTGAAAATAGGTGTAATTCTTAAGAGCAGGGGTCAAGAGCTGCCATCTTCCACAAGCAATGCAGCTCTCATTCTTGAGAGCACTGAATCACTAGAAGGGAGAAGAATATACCAGGAGAGAAAAAATGACTAAAAAATATCTTACACACCCTATTTCTGAAGGGGAACAAGATAGAAATCACATTCCTCCTCGCAGAGGAATACAAGATTGCGTAGGCAAGGGTAGCCACAGATACCGTGGATCCCCAAGAAGTGTCAGTTAGGAAACAGACCTCATTCCCAGAGAGCCTATTTAACTGCCCATCTCCGAACCTCTGCTCCCGCTGGCAGCGCCATGCAGGGCTGGCTGGTGGGAGCTGCGAGCTGCTGCAGGGCACGGAGCCGGCTCTGCTGCACGAGCTGCGTGCCGGCATCCCAAGCCCAAGCTAAGTTGAAGTCAGAGACAAAAAGCAAGAGTGACGAAGGTTTCTCATGTGTGCCACAGCCTATGGAACTGTAGATCCTGGAGAAGGCTGTCAGCCTTGGAGATGAGGCAGCCAGATAGGCTGGACCTGCTTGACT
>NW_010519575.1:1611-7640 GCF_000687285.1 Phaethon lepturus
CTGGGCCGACATCTCATGCTGCATGGAGAGCACACACAGCTTTGGCTCCAGGTTTGCAAGACATTGGAGACATTTTGTTAGGTTCCAGTAATTCCATCCATGTGGGTTTCAGAGAGCTTTCCAGCCTCAGTATGTTTTACAACTCAAAATTCATCCATTTACCCCTCTCTCCTCAGAATATCCTTAGCCATGATAGATTAACTACCCTGCAGACAACAGTCTGCCTACAGTAAATGGGATGTAAAGCTATCAGGCGGTAGGATGGTTTCCACACCTTTCGGGTGTAACACAAGCACACAAGGCAGTTTGCTCTTCAAACTGACAGGAATTAAAGAGAGATTAGGGGACAATTTTATATTAGGACTCCCTTCTCCCAGCACAAGCACGTTTTGCTCTCCGTTTTGCTAACAGTGAACTGCTCCCAAACCAGTTGCGACAGGGTAATGCACAAGGACTTCTGAGAGTCTGTCACCATGAGCCAGATTTAAGATTTAGCACATTTACAGCTCGTACATAAGAATATCCAAAAACATTAAAGCAAAACCCAGATCCTTTCTCCTCCCTTCTTCTCCCCGTTATGAAAATAAGGCTCAAAAATGACCAAGCTTGATGAGTTGAGCCCATTCACCTGAGCTAGGATAACACCACACACGCAAGCAGAAGCCAGGCCACGTCTAAGCCAAGATCTTTCACCTTCCATTCGTCACAAGCTGACTGTGCAAACACTCAGCTTGCTTCGGCTAGCGGAGGACACTGTCCCTGCCAGAGCTGTTCCCACACCAGCCACCTCCGGGCACCGACTGTGGATTCCCACCTCTTCCTCCATTCTCCTGATGGTACAACAGCAGCTTCGGACCTATTCTAAAAAAAACCCTCTTTCTCAGTCCCTTTCCAGACAGGCCAGTGTGCCGATGACATGAGGGAGTGAACAGAAAGGAAGGCCATGGCACAGCTCAGGCAGGCCGGCCTCTTCACAGGGTTTTTTGCTTATTTGGCATAACATTTCAGTAACGGTATTCTATGCACCACTTCAACAGGAGAAAATTTCTATTTGATCAACTGAAGTTGAATACTGAATTATATGAAAGATGTATATCCATGCTTGGGTTGGGTGTCGCAGTAACTGAGCTACTACAGCCGGGTGGCACCAGGGCACTATATTGCTACACGGTTTGTTCTCTCAAAAGCAGAGATGAAGTGGGTAGCGTTACTTCCACCTACAAACCAGCGAAATTTGAAACTCGGTCACTTCAGCAGTTGCACTCATAAAAGCCCAGCCATGTTAATCAGTGGACTATGTTTTAACTTCCAGAGGTTTGTGAAGTAAAAGCGTACTAGAAAACTTAAAACTTGGTAATGTTTTTTTCTAAAGCAGCCTTAGGATCAAAATGCAGTGAGTCACAGTTTCTGTGACAGTAAGTTATCTCTGGATACTCAATTGCATGTGATCTTCCATATTCACTCTTCCTCCTCATGCCCAAGAGGAAACAAAACAACTTGTTCAACATGAACAGTGCTGCAGCCGTCATCAAACATCACTTCGTACTAGGGAAAACTAGCACGAAGGGGACGCTGACCAATTTTCTTGTGTGAACAAATAAATCCACAATCTCTGCCAAAGCTGGGGTGGTCCTGAAGAGCCACACTAGGATTATGGCAACATTGCTGACAAAGTTCCGTGCATTTTTACACAGTAAGTAACAGAAAACAGAGTTCCAGAGGCAGAACAGGATACTCCCTATGCTCAGCTGAAAACTGGTTGTCTTCAACTACTTGTAGTCCATGTCACCACCAAAACCTAATGTTTAACTGACGTACCAAGCTTTTCTAACATGGAGAAACTTGCAGTGCCCAGTATACACTGGTATTCCTGCGCTACCCTACTCTGAGCGGACAGTAGCAGGGAAATGAAGCAGCATGCAGCCTGCCCTGTCCAGAAGCTTACAGAACATCCCGCCTGAAGAATACTACTGCAGTACTTCCCAATACGCTTATAAAACACAGCAATTGTTAATACTTCCATGCTTCCATCCATTGTTAAGCTTGGTCAGACATAGCTGAATGAGACACAAACCTTAAAAAAAAAAAAGGGGGAGGGTTACAAGTATTTCCAAAACAGACCTTTTACTTAGCAGGAGGATATCCCAGATGCTCTTCTTCCCTCGAGGCATAACCAGAAAACCTCTAAAACCAGCCAAAGCTGAAAATAATGCCAGGACATCTCCAGATTCAAGAGCCATGCAACCAGAGCACTAAGCCAAACTTTAAAATCCATATGTAAGACCAAGTCAAGACCTTATCTAATAATTTGAGGAAACCACTACTGAAGATAACCTCTAGTAAACAAAACATCAGATCAGCTTTTTGTGTGTGTTTTAACCAGTTACCTACTAAAGATAGATATTGCTGCCTTCAGAGTTACATTATAAGGTGTTCTTGCTGCTGCTATACAGCCTTACGTAATAGTTACAACAATTGTGCTGAACAGTAAAGCAAAGATTTTTTTTTCCCAAAATTAGAAATAGACAATTTCCAAAAATGGGAGCAAAAGACAAAAGGTAATAAAAAAACAGCTGAAGAAAGGTTTAATTAAAAAAATCAGGAATTCAACAGTGCCTAAATCTTTATTTTTCATAACCTACATATTTTTTCAAATTAGACAGTTTTACATTTTATGACACAAAAGGAAACTTAAATTACTGATAGTTTACATGTAAGCTTGATTCCAGTCTTAATGGAAGAAGAACAAAAACAAAAACCCTCAAGAAGGCTCCCATATTACACTTCCATTTCATGAATTGGCAGCTGTTAGGTCTCCTTAGAAATCTTCGATTGTCTGCTGCTATTAGTGTAATAGGTTACAAAGCACATAAAAACCCCTAACTGTCGCTAGCGGAAGGAGATACAGAGATGGGTATGCACCATCACAGCCAGCTGTCGCTCGTGCCACGCTGCACCACGCTGGGACAAGGGCCTCTCAATGCCAGCTGCTGAAGTCTTTTGAAGGATAATGCAGCAACGTAAAAAATCTGCCACTGTTCACAGATTTCGACGTGGCAAATGACAGTGTCATGGTGGGGGACTGATCTGAAACAATATTAAGTTTTAAAAGCAACCTTTGTTCTTGGTTGTTTTTTTTAAATTTCTGGAAGAAGCGTCTCAGATCCCACTTTGACTTATTTCCAAAATGAAAAGCGTCCTACACACAATCCTACAAGGTAGAATGCCAATTTTAATTACTGTATCCCTGAACGTTTTACTCAGCTACTGCTTTTGGGAGGTTTTTCATTTTAAAAGCCGCATTTTTAATCTCTCTATGTATTGTAGCAACAGTCTGCATGCAACTTCACAACTCGACTCCGAAAACTCCATTTTGTCATTGAGTGGAAAAAAAACCCCAAAAACCTCAAAGTAAAATGCAGTAAGGATAAGTTGTATATTACACAGCTATTTGGCATGTCACTTTCTTCTTTTTAAAAAAAAGCTATAAAAACCACATCAGAGGAAGGTTTAAACTTTCGATGCAACAGACTGTTGCTGGGTAAGCAGTAATTACAGTGTATTGACCTCGCACAAATGGCAGCAGAATACATTAGAACAGCACAACACATCCCGCTGGTCTCAATGTTTCACCTTAGGTACCAGTTGAGTATTATGACTAGCTGTACACAGTCGCTGTAAGGAACCACTTGTGCTTGTTTGCAGCTGGTAATCCTTCCACTCGCAGCAGACAAACAAAATGAATCATACAGCTGGCCTAACCCATACACAAATCTAGCTACCGTTTTCACTGCCACTGGGGAAAGGAGAAGCATATTAAAAATCCAATGACAGAACTAGTTGAGCGGTTTTGGTGATGTTGTCAGAGTCCTATCTCCTCCCACAGCATTCACAAAGTGTGCTTTTCAAACAAGGAAAAAAAATCAACAGCTTCCAGCACGCCCTATTTTGACCAATTGTGCAGCATACAACAGGTTGGATTTAAAAGGTCAACTAGTTACCAGTTGGTGCTTGTAATAGGAAATTTATCGGGAGTCATCTTCTATAGTTACTTTACAGTTCTATGAATCATACACTAAAGAAAGCACTGATATTCTTGAAAGCAGACAAGTAAGCTTCAGTGTATATTTTTTGTAGCAGTCTAAATTTTTTTTCCAATTAAATTTGATTTTATTAATGACTTAAATTAGTTTGACTGCTGCAATTCACTATTTACATTGCAGAAGACTTTCGAATTAGTTAAATTGCCTGTTTTTAGAGGGACGTAGGAAAACATTTGAGGGCTTTCAAATAAGACTTTCGTTCCATTTCCCTTTTGCAGTGAAGAGGCAGAGTCAGTTCAGCACACCAGAATAAAATAAGAAAAAGAAAAAAACAACAAATTAAAGTAATATCCAAACCACAACATTTAGTTTATCTACATCCAGCTCAACAGCAACATTTATAATATCAATAATTTTTATCAGATTTTTTCTTTAGGGTACCTTTTTATATGTTCTGATTATTTACAACTGTACAAGCAAAGCACACACTTCCAAGTGCACATATTTAATACAGTATTGACTATTTGCATTTACAGGTTTTTCAACAATCTGAAAAAGATCAACTGTTTAAGATCTTTAAGGTATATTACAAAAACTGCTGCTAGTTCCTGTACTACAGTATGTTTACCCAGTAAGACCAGTGACAATAGATACATACTGTAACTGAGTAATTCTGTATTCCACTCATGCTAACCCTCCACAGGGTCAGACCTCATTAACTCTAAGCTGTCTTGTACAAAAGTTAAGGCAAAGTCATTTTCAAGTTTAAATAAAATTCAAGTCTTTAAATATTGGATGGAAATAATTCTTTAAAAAAATCAGTTGTTTAAATAAACATTTTTGTGGAATAAACTGCACTGTCGTAGTCAGCAGGATGCAGTTTAAACACTTAAGGAAAAACTTCAGGCATTTTAAAACAAAAATAATTTATATTCAACTTTATTAGAAACTTGCTAATTTAGTGCATCCTTGTCCTTCAGAAAGCGCATCACTTCTAAAGTAAATAAGTGTGAGAAACCTCATCCCAGAGGTAAATATCAGGGATCTCTTCCTCCACCACACAAAACAAACACCATTATCTCACATCTTGAAAAAAATTTAAATCCGTATGCCAATGCTTGTAGTTACAGGAAGATGTCAACACAAGGCTGACTAAGATATGAACTCTTTCAAAGAGCACTTGGGGCAGAGTTTAAAAAAAAAAAGTCTACACAGAGCACAGGGGTAACCAGAACATACAGCGCTGACTCAGTTAACTCCCTTACAAGCACAGGGAAGCTCAGGTTATCACAAGAAGGCTATAGTGCTTTCTCTTGATAACATCCACTAACAGGCTTCACCACCATAGAAGCTCACAGACTTAATTCTTTCTATTCACAATGTGCTTTGTATTCGCAAATTATAACATCAGTTTTTTTCTAGAGTGAGAAGATGGTTACTTGCTTGCAGTAAGTCAAAAAAGGAAATATTTTAGAAAGACTGCTATGGTGCTCCGTAGGATTCATTTTGTGTGTGCAAAACATCAAAAAAAAGATTAAATTTTTAAAAATGCTAGAAACAACTACTCGTTGAACCTAAAAGTGCAAGTTCATTTGCTGACACTGTACAGCAGCCCAATAAAAAAAAAATCTTCAAGGTCACATACTAATTCGTAAAATATATCTACTTTCTTGCACTCTACACACTAGCTGCCGTTACCAGTCTTTTGGACACTTCAGATATGTACTTGCAGACCAGTTTATTAAAAATATTGCAGCAGCACATTTCTGCTTAACAGTTTAGAAAAAACTCACTATACAGAGCTTGCACTCACACAGCCACAGAGAGGCTTAATAAAAAGTTGTTTTTTAAAGACAAATATTTTACATCTTGAAAAAAATAATCACACTAAGCTTCACCTCCAATTAAGCACCAACCTAAGTGTAAGGTTTAGAACAACTATCCAGAAATATCCAGAAAAAAAAGAATGTTTGTTGAAGAGGGGAA
>NW_010519575.1:7671-43362 GCF_000687285.1 Phaethon lepturus
TAACTTGCAGGCATTGTTATATGCCTAGTATCACTGCAAGCTCCTAACCAGCAACTCATTCTCAGGTATCTTAGTGGGAACATGGGTTTAATTTGTGGGAAGCAGACCTCTTTTCAAATCCCTCCCAGGTGTTAGTTTCACTGAGGAGATTTTGGAGGGGTATTCTGTTCTTTACTTAAGCGTTTGCCAACGGCTGGAGGGGACGATCTGCGTACTGACTGTCTCCTCTGGTCTTTGGGTTGTCCAGGATGTGACTTTGCAGGAGGAGGTTCTCTGTTTTTCTCTATTGTTTCTGTGGGCTTTCTTTCCTCTTTCCCACATGCTACAGTGTTTGGCTTCTGTTCTTTCTGGGGTTGCAATGTAGGAGGATCCTTAGTTGTTCTCTGGCAAATTTCTGCATAACTAGGTTTCCGCAGTTCCTGTGAAATAGAAAGCAAAGAAGACAGCAGAGTTAAACAAAGCATCCTGAGGAAAAATAATTTACTTTTATGAACAAAAACGGTAAAGTCTTTGTCCCAAAATACCGCTGCACTAAAATATGCAGATGAGGGCTTGAATATGAAGTTTACAGAAGCTGTACAGACAATACCAGAAAAGTGAGGTACTGTCATAGGGCAAAATACTTCCTATTCAAGCAAACTCCAAAACAGCTGAAAGATGATGAATACTTTGGTTTAAATATCAACATATGTATTGATGCTTCTACCTCAAGGATACTACCAAGAAGAGAATTCAGATAAAGTGCTGTCATTCATCACGTTATCTTGAACAATTTTGCACTGTTAATTGCATAATTGTATCATGCAAGTAATCATGAGGCCACCAGCACACAAATTTAAGGATGCTGGGCTCACATGATTAAGCAACACTGGTTAGCAATGGAAGTAATATTCTGTTAAATGCATCAAACTGGATCATTAAGAGAAAGTGAAGTAATAAGGTCACTTACTATGGCAGCCCCATTGACTTGTACCGATTTACATGCAGTACTGAGTGTGGAAGAAGAAAGCCTTTCTGTACTCTGCGTCTCTCTCTGCTGTTTATCCACAACCTTGGAGTCCCTGTAAGCACCCAGGAGAAAGCAAGGCTCATGAGAAGTGAATCTTCATGGTAGATGAGTGATCTAATAATAGGTCTGAAACTTTGACTATTACTATAAGAAGCTATAGCTATAATTTGCCTAAGGCAATTTCCCTTGCCATCATGACTAGCATTGCATTTAAAAATGTTATCAAATATTAAGAGAAGATATTCCTGTGGAATTTGACACTACCTGTATTTATGACATTCTGATAGCATTTGGTTATTCAGTTATCTTACTCCTGTTACTCAAACACCTCAGTTTGATTTGCAGGTTCCAAATAAAGTTTTACTGAAAACTTTCTTTATTGTATAGGCAACAGCACTACCCACAGGATCGTGGGTTTGCTCTCTATGCTTCAAAGCTATTTAAATACAAGACGGTAAGGTATTCATTAGATTTCTAAATACTTGCAGAGACCAAAACACAACATTAAATTTGTCTGCTGAATGACTATTATGATGAAATCACTATTATGATATTGTTCAGAAATTAAGCTTTATTGCCTTTACTATAAGTACAATATACAACAAAAAAGTATTGCTTTCACTGGTTAAGATATTAATAGCTATTTACAGTGTTCTACCTAGCCTTCTGATGAGAGACAATGCAACCGTGATTCAGAGCAGAATAATTATAGCCACATAATCAAATGCTTACTCAGAAGACTGGGATGGCGAAGGAGACCTTTCAAACGTCCTGGGCAATGTAGAAGAAACTGGCAACAACGGCTCTCGAGGAATTCCCGATGGAATAGTGTTTGTACTTGCATCCACATTAATGTTCTGAAGGAGGAAAAAAGGCACAGAAGGGCAATCATAATATCCAATTAATATGGTTTGCCTGAAAATTAACACAGTCAAGAAACAGTTTACAAGTTGATTTATAAGGCTAAATGAACTACAGGAAGATACAGAAGGATCCAACATATATATTGTAACTGATAAGTTTTTTCCTTTACAATTATTTAGAAACACAGACAAATAAATCACACACTGTGGTTCTTTCTCAAAAATTTGGAAGCTTAGTTCCCTTTGGGACACATCTGGATGACAAAATCCCTTCTTTCAACCTGGGAATTTTGCACCTGCAAAACAGGCTTCGTGCCTGTTCACATAATCGTAGTCAGCCTACTAAGTCAAAAGTCTCCTAGAGTTACGCACCAAGAACTGTCTTCTTCAAAGCTCTAACTCTGCATCATCCTAACAGTTGGTGCTAAAAAACCCCCAAACTGTAAGAAAAAAAAATCCTGAAGTTTTTACAAACTAGGATATGACCATCCTTTAAAAGTCCCTTTCTTATGCTATAGTGTGATTTGCTACCAAAAGAAGCTTTTCCTATCTCAGAAGATTCTGCTAGTGCCAGGTGACACTATGCCTCCAGATAAAGGCCATATAGGTTCAAGATGCACGTGTAAATTTAAATTGTCACAAAATAAGAAAAGAGAAAGGCAACTTTGTACACTGAAAAACATATTTCTGACATTTATAACCATTTTGTTTGTTTTAAAAAGTGCTATGTTTTTTGTATTGCTTCTGACCTGTCTGACTATAGAACCAGAACAGATTTTGGTAAGCAGAAGGGAAAGCAATGGGAGAACACAAGCACAGAAGGAAGAAGACAGCCATCCCTTTCCCCCAGGCACAGCCACCATTCAAAGTTTATACAACATGAGACCCCTGTCGTCACTGTTAGAAAGGGAAATAGTACTTGATGACATTGTTTTAAATCAGGCAGTAGATTACTGCAGTAGATCCAACCCTATTTTTACTCAAAGTAAAAGTTAAACCATAAAAGGTGGATGTTTAAAAATAAAAGAACAGTTTCTGTAGCTTTACTCACTGTAACAGAGTGTGCCAAGGCTTGCAATTGCAAGTTGCTGAGTATTCTGGCCCTAGGTCATCAAAAATTGTAGGTACATAGTTAAATGTGAATAGCTTTAAGTCAAGCAGACATGCAAGTGCTGTTCCTTAAGCCAAAACACTCAGCCCCTGATCTGACAGCACTGCACTTTCCTAGTTAGAAAATGTGGGATGATTAACACCTGCCATTCCCCAGAGCTACATCCAGAAGAGCACCACAAACCAAAGAGCAGAGAGATATGATGCTTGGATAACAACTCCTGGAAATTATACAACCTAAGTTCACTCAGCTTCTGTACACCAGACTTGCCCATCTATAAAACAAGAATTGGAAAGTGTAACTCTACTTCAGCACTTCATAACTCTATGTTAGGCGACATGAAAAAATGTTGAGATCAAGGTGAAAAGCAGCCTGTAGACATTGGCAAGATTCTAACGTTAACTCAAACACCTTTGTAGAACACCACAACCACTTTGGAGCCAGCTGCTGTTATCTTATTCCTTATTAACACCAACAAGGAAAGACAGCTCAATCCCTTCCACACAATGGTACAGACTAACTCATGCAAGCCAGAAAAAGAAACTGGGAAACCAAAGGAAGCTTGTTCGTGTGACAGTGCATTGCACTATCATAAAACCTCAGTGCCTGACTGATACTAAGACTGCCTCTACAGGGGAGAAGTCTAAGTTCTTCACAATAAGTACAGTGCAAAGCAAGTACAAGATTTGTAATGGGAGGAGCAATAGGTTTTCAGCTGCAACATCAATAGCAAGTGCTGGAATTATGTTTAAAACTTGAAATATGATAGCCAAAAAAGCACTTCAGAAATAAGAGAGGTAAAATACATTTAAAATAGATTTTGGCCAAGAACAAACTACAGTCTGGAGTACTGGCTGACAGTCAGTTAAACACTGCTCTTATCATGGCACTGTCCTGCACATTGCTCCTAAATGCAACCCTGGAATGTAGTTGTCCCTATTGCCACTTGCAGGAGGCAGAACGCGTGGCTTGTCTGCACAATCACTGCTTCAGGTGCAGGCTGCCCTGCTGCTTCCTCTTTCCTTTACCAAAAGACACCCTCCCTACCCACCCCTGATATGTGGGCACCAAAGAAAACACTTCTGCAACAGACTAGTTTTAGAGATGAGCCACGAGAGAGATTTTGGTGTTTCATCAGGTTGCCTTGCACTGCTATATTCAGGGGTTAAGTTCTTCAGTTGCAGTACAGCTAGAAAAACACAAGTTAAATTAGATCTAGCAAAACAGCCAATATAGCCTTCCACAGCCTAGACTGTTCCATAGCGCACAGGGTTATATGAGTCCTGATGGAGAGAAAAAACACTGTCACTCACAGATGGCAAGGTAGAGACAGTTCTAAGAATGAAATCTATGAACAGCTACTGAACATTCATTTTCAACTGCACCTCTACTACATCTAGAAAGCAGCGGTTGCCAAATCATTCTGGTATATTTTTATCTTTCCAAGAAATATGACAAGACAACACTGGGATCCAGCTGGTTTTGGTAACAGTTCTTCCAGCTATGATTCCTAGTGTACTAAAATTAGTAGGCAGTTTCTTTATATCTCGGTGCTTAAAAGTTTGTCTTTTTCACCTTAAAGTGTTTTCTATGCAACTCAAAAGTCTGAGTTTCGAACAGGAGAAAAATTTACCACATATTTTTCACCTGAGTATATCAAAAAGCCTGAGGTAATTATGAACAGCGAAGAGCATATTTTCTAATCTCTGCTATTAACCTCTACTTATACTGGTGCTTATATTCCATGCATTTCAAAGAGAATAAACCAACAAATTACAAGTGAAGGCGGCAGCAACACATTGCTTGACAGCTGTTTTTTTAAAACATTTCTTATGACCCACAAAACCCATAAGTTTTTTCCATGTATAAGTCACCAAATCTGAAAACAAGGAGGTATGCATTTCTTTGTTTTTCCAACAAAAATGAATGCTGGCTACTCACTCTTTCTTTTGACGTTCCTATTACCACACTGGACAGTCTGTTTTCAAAAAGATCTTCGGTCTTTAAATTGCCAGCAGCCCCAGGTAATGGAGGAAAGCTAGATAAACCCAATTCAAAGCTAGGAGATGGAGGTTTTGGGGGTGGTGGAGACTGTGTTTGGCCTCTCTGGAATAGAAATAACATGTTGAGGTTACCACATTGGATGACGCAAAGGACAGACATGGGACTCTAAACTGTATTTCATATTTGATTTATATCTGTGAAGTCCTAGAGAGGTCTCCCCCATCCCACCTCCCAAGAAAACCACACAGTACCAAGGAATAGATGCTTTCATTTTCCACTGTTGCCCTTAAAATATTTAACTATTATTTAAATGGGAGGGCATAAGCATCCTTACAAATTTCATATTCATAAGTGCTCGTGATACTGGTATAGTAAGAAAAGTCTTCTCACTGATCCTTCCTTCAGAATAGACTCTTACTCTGACACAGAAAGTAAAACAGACTGGTTAGATATCACGATATCGTGAAAATATGCAATCCATTTATATGCAGATAGTAACATGCTAAATGAAAGACAGGAGTCAACAAAATTCTTATATCATGTTAAGATATATTAAGAAATCACAAGGCAGCATGCCTCACATGGGGTAGACAACAGCAATTTTCATCTACTTAATATGAACGTATATGGTCACTTCATAAAAATGCAAAGATAAATGTCAAAAAAGGGAGATTTTTTTTTTTAACTAAATCTAAAAAGAAAAACAACGTCCCAGGTAAAAAACATCAATGGGCTAAATGCTAATTTTGCACTACAGACAGCAGTTCAGGAGTTAAAGAGTACCACAGTTAAAGATCAATTGTGAGGACTGCTTGTAAGGATTTGTAAAGCTTAATTCTATTTACACTGAAAAAATAAAATTCCTTTTGTAATATGCTGTAACTGAAGTTACCCATTAACTTCATCTACATTATGTAAACAAAGAAGTTAACTGCTTCATGACTGCTCAGGCCTGTGCTAAGATGATCTCTGCTGCAGAATACTAAAAGCAAAGCAATCTTTGAGACAATTCCTGTTTTGAAAAGGAAAATATTTATGGGCGCATCACCAAGATGGTCTGAATGCGAGAGCAATGCTTCTGGACAGAAAGGTGTTGCATTACTTGCTCTTCATGAGAAAGAAGAAGAAAAAACAGTAATAGATACAAAATTACCCCCAAGGTCTTTTCAGAGACTACAGTTTATTTCAAAAGAAGTGTGTGTCAGGAGGGAATAAGGGAAAGAATACATACATACAGAAGCAAGAACAACTGCAAATCCTAGGACTGCTACTAACCCAGCATTACTCCCCAGAACACAGCTAAGAGTGTTACAGCAATGGAAGCTGCAAACCTCCAAAAACAGATGTCAGATGACCTGTCAAAGGGTCATGGAGCACGACTACACTTATCCAGCTCAAACCGCAAGAGGAACACTTTTTTTTAAGACCAGTTCTTCAAATCACAGCACTTAGTTTTCTTAAAGGGGACTGAAGTCCTGAAGTAGATAATGTATTTGTTATACAAAGATTTGAAGTTATACAGAGGAGTCCTAAAAAACCCCAACATATTAAGAGACAAGTAGCATTAACATCTTAAATTAGTGAGACCAGGGGGGACTTAAATGGATTTTAAGCTGCCAACTACATAAAATTTCTCAAGTCAACTTATGACAAGTTGAGTAATTGGTTTATGTCTATAGCCTCAGATACCATCTAATCAGAAAGGTTCATGCTCTCTCATGCAATCATGTATATTCTCTATAATCTTTCCTTAAAAAAAAAATAAAAATCAACAGAAGTCATCATTCCAATACAACTGGTTGTAGTGTTGTCCTACATAACTATCTAATCACTACAGCATCACACAATAAATAGAATCCTGGAATCAATTATTTCCACAGTCTAAAGGGGTCAAATTTCAATCTTTCACTTCAGAGTATGCTCCTTCCCAGTGTACAGCTGTGGGTGTGCAGCAGCTCTCACCTCTGTTCGAGTTGCATCACTGTACAATACAAACTAAAGATTCATGGGCCAGAAGACACTAGAAGGAACCTGGCTGCACAGACTGCAGTTAAAGTCTGCTGATCAGAGAAGGGAAAGGTGAGTCTCGAAAGAAATCATGGCTACCAGTTTTACACTTAAAGTTAAAATATCCTTTGAAGTCATCTGAGTCAGAAGAGCCTCTCTTCTCAGTAAGTGTGCAAAGTAATCCTTTCACTTCAGGCACTCACTCACATGCCTAACCTGTACCACCTCCTTGTTCTTTCAAAGACAGAAAAAATGTTGATAGGAAAACATCAGTCTAAAATTTCAAGCAGCTTTGAAAGGGCAAAAGAAAGTATGGATCCTACATGCAACCTGATGTTGCTGAGCTTTGAGACATTTGACAAGAACTAAAAGCAACCAAAGGGAAGGAACCACTTGTTGTTCTGTACTTTCCAAACCTTGATGCTCCTTATCCAAGTCCCATAAGGCTACTCAACAGCAGGAGCCTCAAATACACAAATGCAACAATTATAGACCTTTAAGAAAGTGTTATAGCTCATGCAGTGGGATAACTTTGCAATTGTACCATGAATAAGGAAATAATCAATCCAGTTCAACTTCATGAACATGCAGTGTGTAGCAAAAATGAATTGCAGAGAATTGTCTGGTTTTATCAAATCAAACCTTAAGTCTTACAAAAAAATTACTATTTTCCCTTCTACACAACATCTAGTCCAGCCTTTTCAAGTATCAAGGCTATTTAGGCATTCACCTTGAATTTAAGTTTACCAAAACTGTAATATTTCAATAGTGTTATATATTGTATATTTCAATACGCTTACCAAGTGGTACTTGGAGAGGCATTTAAAAAAATAGAACTGACCACTTAACTAACATTCCATGATTCTATACATTATGACACACAGATCTACAAAATGTTGTTCATCATCTACATAAACGATAATCAAGTATCAACTGTTTTGAATTTTAGCTTAGCTATTTAGCTCTCCCTGAATGTGAACACTGGCATGCTGACAAACTAACACTAAGATGGATATTTTTTGCTACTGTAAAAGAGTAATTTTAACTTCTTCCTGACTTCTGCATTAATGAACAACCTTCTCTGATACCCAAATGCAGTAAAGTCATGTGACTAACGAGCCGCTGTCTTCAGTCAACTGAGACATACAATTGCTTGTGCAATAACTTATCTCACCTGCTACTCCACATAATATCCATACTATTGCCTTGTTACCCTGATTTTATTATAGGCGAATATGATCATGAACACTCACTGTAAACTTGTCCTCCCTTTTCTTTCGGTAGCCATATGAGTTTTTCCTAAGGGAAAGAAAGCAGTTATCAGAACCTTGCCTATACAACAATAGAAGGCAGTTGGTGAAAACAGGAAAAATTAATTTCAAATTTCTATTTCATACATCTTCATTCTAGACAGGTTGTTAAAAAAATGTTTTGGGGAAAATCTTCTAGCAAGCTCTCATTAAAATAAAGGTACAGATATTATACAAGTCAGCATAAGAATATAATAGTTACAAATAATTCCTGTGTTAAAAGCATCTCAGTGCTGATTACATATAAGGCTTAGGCAAAACCTTTCAATATCCAAAGTAAAAGTTTAGTTTGGGGGTTTTTTTATGCCTTTGAAAAAATGACTAACTATTTTCAATTCAGATAAAGCCCTCCAAAACATTTTCAGCACTTCTCCCCCAGCCCTGCTTTAGTTAAAGCCCCTCCAAGCAGCAGTTTAACATTTGCAATGCCTTCTAACTCAGTTTCAATATATTTTCTAAGTTTTCTGTTTGACTTAATATTCTAAATGTATCCAATACCGGAACATCAGAATATAAATCTAAGTACTGACAATTCCTGTACGTTTTTGTATTCTACAGTTTGAGCAATCTTGTTTTCTATTTCCTTAATCATGCTTTCATCCACTAGTTGTAACACAGTTCAGCAAATTAGATTTAGAGAAGTATTACAATACTTGTAAAAAATCCCCACTGAATTTTGCAATGATACAAGTCTAATATAGGATCATCTGCAAAAGACTCAAGTTATCTTCCAATTCACTAAGTTACTCAAAATGTGATTTACTTGGAGATGCAAACACAGCCTACATTAAACAAAGCTGCACAGTACTTTTATAAAGCACTACGAGAACTGTACTGTATTTTAAAAATTCCAAAATAAGCCTGCTAAATTCTCACATTAATACAGGTGCCATCAATTTTCAGCTCCCCAGGTGGTAGGGTTTTTTTGTTTGTTTGTTCAACTGCATAACAATAGGTTTTTTAGTTGCATGTAATCCTTTTTCCTCCCTCCATACCTATCCATCATCTTTGTGGTTTTAAGTGTCTAATTTGGGCAAAATGCTCATCTGTCAACTGAAAAAATTAACAATGAGCACTGCTAGTACAGGTTTAGGTGCACAGTCTACACCGCTGAACAATGGAATGGGCAGAACTGCTTCACTGAAGTCAACGTGCAAAAAATTTCTTACAACAGATAAGGAAAGGATAGAGGATTAGATCCTATGGCTATAAATTGTTCATCAGTTGCTATTAATGATTTTAATTTGGCAGGAAATTATGCAAGTCTACTTTTCATTTGTTCTATATTTATCACTTTCTCTGAAATCCTTTCCAGGATTTTATCTTTGAGGAGAGACAGTCTCAGTCTAAGAGTAATGAGAACAGTACTAGTACCATACCTCTTTACTAAAAGAAGTAGTTTTGAAGCAGCAATATTGGGTTGCTCAGACGACAACTACAGAGTTCACTCACCTTCCTCTACCTAATCCAGGAGACGAGTCAACGCTGGTCTGTTCCATCCGTCCAGTTCCTACTTCCCTCTTGGTGTAACTCGTAGTAGCATTCTGCATCCGTGTCCTGTTTTGCCCCGGCTGCCGCGTCTGTGGACTCCTGACGCCATTGATTAAACGATCAGCAGAAAAGTTGAATATTGTAGGACTGTCTAGAAGCCCAGGTCCCCTTTCTGCACTGGGTATTGTATGTCGTATATGAGACTTGCTAGGATTCCTACAAATTCAAAAGTCATTTCAACATACGTACTATGAGAGACCTTCTGAGGCCTAAGTCTATACACAGAATTCAGAAGCAGCAAGCTCTTTAGTCCTTTATTGCATATTTCACTTATAATATCGATAAATATTCATTTTACAGGTCATGTGAATTATCAGAATTAACCTTTTTGCTATTTTCAACTATGGCATAACTAAAAACTACTTGTAACTGGAAATACTGTATGAATGATCACATGACATCATTCAGAGTATTTCATCTGAATACCCTAAAGCATGGAACAGACAAGTTCTCAGCTTTCAGACAGTCCATTTACATTTAGAAACAGTACATCCACTAACAGCAGCACCATTTGCCCTTTGGCCTCACTTAACCTTGCACCAGGTTCAATTTCACAAGTATTTTCAAGTTAGCTGGTGTAACTAAACCAAGCAGATTAACACCCCACATGCCAGATAATAAAATGGAATGTATATTGTTAAAAGATGGTTGAACTTGCCTGTTCCTGGGAGGATACTGTCTGAGTGTAGTCAATGGAGAAGCAGCAGGCTTGAAGGTTGGAGATGTGAACCCATTGATAAATCCAGTATTTGGAAATGGTGTTACCTAAAGAATATATTGTATGGTCATAATTAAAACTCCACTGAGTACTATTTTTTCTTAATCCCATATTTTATATCATTCTGTGCAGGGCAGTACTTAAAAGACTGGCTCAAACAGCAATAGAACATTTGTCCAGTGCCTTGTAACCAACTTACAAAATGCTGTTTTTCTGAGAAGACAGCCAATACACGTATTCAAGTTCTGATAATTTAAGACAACTGAAAAACATTGAGCCAAAATTCATGGCTGTAAGTTAAGTAACACTCCTTCTATTTCACATCATACTATGCATGACTTCAGAGTATAGAGATACTTCTTTGCCAGAGACTCTCTAACCTACACAGCCTGTAATTGTTTTTCTTATATGTGAATCCCTCCCTAAAACAAAACAAAAAATCTTTTTAGTTCCTCATTCTACTCATCTTCCATGTGACATCTAAATAAAGCCTAGAGAATAAGTGATGTTAAGTGGACCTCTGATTCTTCTCACATCTTACCACCTTATTCTACATGTGAATTACTGTCTTGTTGCCTGAAGAAGCAACATTAGTGAAAGTTTTCCCAATGTTTTGTGTTAACAAGATACCTCAGAATTTGAAGTGTGTTCATAGCAATTTCCCCAACCTCACTAGCACAGTTTTTTTTAAGTGTATGAATGAGTTTCATTTAAGAAGTGTTCCTACTAGCAAATACTTATTTGTCTCCTCCCCCTGAAAATAACTAAAATGCAGAAGAGTAAGTCTTGTGTAGCACTCTTTCTACACTTAATTAAATGATAAGAAAAAGCTGGGATTAAGACTGTTTTCTATAAAGATACGTTTAAGCTTGTATAACCTTTCTTGCAAAAGTCAAAGCAAATCATTAATCAAAAATAAAATTTAACACCAAAGCTGTCATGCCAAACTACTGTTAGCCTACCCTAGCACATGACAGCAAATGTTACCTCAGACTCCAAAACCAGGTCATTAGGAGTTTAATAAAGCTATTTGAGGAACAACGTTTCATCAAAATATTGCTTTGAAGTGCCTTCTGCTTTAATAGTTACAACTCGAACGCTATAAAATTCAATCAAAGCTAGTAAGCAGCTACGGAACCTGAATAATGAAAAGACACTGAACATACTAAAGGGAAACAAGTTTAACTCATTGCTTAAAATGAATTAAACTTCGGTCACAACAACCCCATGTACAACCCTGTAGCAACGCTACAGGCTTGGGGAGGAGTGGCTGGAGAGCTGCCCAGCAGAAAGGGACCTGGGGGTGCTGACTGACAGCCGGCTGAACATGAGCCGGCAGTGTGCCCAGGTGGCCAAGGCAGCCAACAGTGTCCTGGCCCATATCAGAAATAGCATGGCCAGCAGGAGTAGGGAAGTGATTGTGCCCCTGTACTTGGCACTGGTGAGTCATCCTGTGTTCAGTTTTGGGCCCCTCACTACAAGAAGGACATTGAGGTGCTGAAGCGTGTCCAGAGAAGGGCAACAAAGCTGGGGAGGGGTCTGGAGCACAAGTCTTATGAGGAACAGCTAAGGGAAATGGGGTTGTTCAGTCTGGAGAAGAGGAGGCTGAGGGGAGACCTTATCACTCTCTACAACTACCTGAAAGGGGGTTGTGGCAATGTGGGTGTTGGTCTCTTCTCCCAACTAACTAGTGATAGGATGAGAGGAAATGGCCTCAAGTTGCGCCAGGGGAGGTTTAGATTGGATATTAGGAAAAATTTCCTTACTGAGAGAGTGGCCAAGCATTGGAACAGGCTGCCCAGCGAGGTGGTGGAGTCACCATCTCTGGATGTGTTCAAAAAATGTGTGGATGTGGTGCTTCAGGATACGGTTTAGGGGACATGGTGGTGTTGGGTTAATGGTTGGACTTGATCTTGAAGGTCCTTTCCAACCTTAGTGATTCTGTGAAAAGGACAACAATATTCCCTCCTTCCTTCTTTATGGATAGGTGATCTTTTTGGAGGAAAATGTCATTTTCACATTCCAGTAACACCAAAAGCATCAATTTGCTTTCTCCACAGAAGTCATCTGCCTCATCAAAAGTAACTTTTTTTTCCCTCACAAGCAGATCTTTCTTTCCCAAACTAGATCTTTCCTCAAATACTATTAAGTACCTGATGAAGAAGTAGGTAGTTTTAGAATTTTGACAACATGTGTTGCCATATTCTAGTTTCAGAACTAAAACTGTATGCCCACACTACTGGGTGTCTTTAATCCCAAATTAGAGACAAGACAAAGCACTGTGAGTCTTTATGCTGAAGCAGAAGAGGAGAGAAACTTCTGCTATATTTGCACACAAGTCCACATGCAAACTGCAACCCTGTCTCATAAAATTATTCCTGTGTCATTGTTCCTTGTGGTCCTTGTTCTCCCCATAAGTAATTTCTACTCAAATACAGCTCTTCCTATAAAAGGTTCAAGAAACATCGTATCACATTAATGTACAAAAAAAAGCAGCTAACCAATGACAATAGGCTGCAAAACAGTGGGAGGCAAAGATCTGTCAGTTAGTTTTCTGTTTTTAATAAGAAAGGTATGAGATCTTTAATGCTGGCAAGCTTGTAATGTCTTCCCCCAAAGGCCAGGACGAGTAAGCTTTCTGGAACACATAAGTTCCAGGATGACATAAGGCTATTGACACACTATGCTGTGCTTCAACCTATGGCCAGTTAATCTAAGTCTTCCACACCACTGTTGCCCAATTACTTCACTATTGCACAGTGTTGCTGTAGGATAGTCAGTCTTAGTTTATCTAGAGGAAGAATCACATTCATTGCTGCTTAATACAGTACCTTTCTCCTGGAATAACATCATTTACTTGTCTCCTCTGCATTCTTCATCCCCCTTAAAAAGCCTTCCCCTGCAGGGGCTCTGGCTACCTTCCCTGTGTGTGCAGTGTTTAGCACACCAACTTTTTAATTAGCTTGCTGTCCGGTACACAGGAAGTTTGTTCAAGTTTGTTCAAGGACACTTTAATTGTCTGCCAAAAAAAACTCTAAAATGCTTCTAATTTTGAGCATTGCTACCCTAGTTTCTTTTAGCCGCAAGTAAAGAGGCATTTACAGAGGGGAGAAAGAGGTTCCTCATAGGACAACCTTAGTCCCCCAGTCATTATAGAAAAATAGATTCATATTAGGTTTTGTAGGATAACAAAGGCAGACTAAAAGGGGCCAAGGTAATTCTCACAGGACTGTCACAATGGGAGAGAAGATGGAAGCAGCATTGGAGGGTGCAACAGATGTCCCATTAGAGTACAGAAGGTTTTCTTGCTACCACCCTAGCTCTAAGGCTTACTGATAGCCCCTTTAAGAAAACTTTTAAAAATTAAGCCATTTAAAAGTCAAGTATCTTTTTATTAGCAAAAGTAATTTTATTTTTTATTGTCAAAAAAGATGTTACTGCTGCACAGAAAATATTTTGCTTTACTAACATGCCAGATAGGGTAATTCAGCATGTTAACCTAGAACTTATTTTCCTGCTGCAAGATCAAAATACCAAGTTATGCTTATTTATCCGATTCCATTAACTTTATTCAGTACATATCAGAATTGCTTTTTCTGGTATTCATATACATATTCTGAAGATCTAATTTCTAAGGAGGCTTTTAACTGTTACTAAAAGAAGTCTTTAGTAATAACTAGACTTGTGCAAACCATTTGACACTGTCCCACATGACATCCTTGTCTCTAGATTGGAGAGACATGGATTTGACGGATGGACCACTCTGTGGATAAGGAATTGGCTGGATGGTCGCACTCAAAAGAGTTGTGGTGTACAGCTCAATGTCCAAGTGGAGACCACTGACAATTGGCATTCCTCAGGGATTAGTATTGGGACTGACGTTGTTTAACATCTTTGTCAGTGACACGGACAGTGGGATTGAATGCAACCTCAGCAACTTTGCTGACAACACCAAGCTGTGTGGTGCAGTCAACACACCAGAGGGAAGGGATATCATCCAGAGGGACCTTGAGAGGCTCGAGAGGTGGGCCTGTGTGAACCTTATGAAGTTCAACAAGGCCAAGTACAAGGTCCTACACAGGAGTTGGGGCAATCCCAAGCACAAATACAGGCTACGGAGAGAATGGATCGAGAGCAGCCCTGAGGAGGACTTCAGGGTGTTGGTTGATGAGAAGCTCAACATGAGACAGCAATGTGCATCTGCAGCCCAGAAAGCTAACCATATCCTTGGCTACATCAAAAAAAGCATGGCCAGCAGGTCAAGGGAGGTGATTCTCCCCCTCTTCTCCACTCTGGTGAGACCCCACCTGGAGTCCTGCATCCAGATCTAGGGCCCCCAACATAAGAAGGACGTTGACCTGTTGGAGTGAGTC
The DNA here is from genome assembly GCF_000687285.1 of Phaethon lepturus. NCBI lineage: Eukaryota > Metazoa > Chordata > Aves > Phaethontiformes > Phaethontidae > Phaethon > Phaethon lepturus. The sequence continues at coordinate 22,618 of NW_010519575.1, forward strand.
CAGGAGGGCCATGAAGATGATCAGAGGGATGGACCACCCCTCCTACGAAGACAGGCTGAGACAGTTGGGGTTGTTCAGCCTGGAGAGAAGGCTCTTGGGACACCTTATAGCAGCCTTCCAGTACCTGAAGGGGGCCTATAAGAAAGCTGGAGAGGTGTTTTGTTTTTTTGTTTTGTTTTGTTTTTTTTTACAAGGGCATGTAGTGATAGAACAAGGCACAGCGGCTTTACACTGAAGGAGGGCAGATTCTGACTAGATATAAGCAAGAAATTCTCCACTATGAGGGTGGTGAGGAACAGGTTGCCCAGAGCAGTTGTGGATGCGCCATCCCTGGAATTGTTCAAGGCCTGGTTGGATGGGGCTTTGAGCAACCTCGTCTAGTGGAAGTCCCTGCCCATGGCAGGGGGTTGGAACTAGATGATCTTTAAGGTCCCTTCCAGCCCAACCATCCTATGATTTCTTTTGGCAATAGCTGATTAATAATATTTAGTAAAGAACTGCCCCAAAAACTTAAAGGTTAAGGCAAGAATCACACTGCAATCTGATACCAGATACAATTTTCAAATAATTAATCTTGTACACCAAAGGAAGAATTTTGAAGAACTGTTTTTCAAGAAGAATCAGTATCTTAAACTCCTCTCTTCAGGATACACATGCTTCCTACACCTCAAGACTTTGTAAGAAAATAATACCAACTTTGAAAAGAATGTAACTGTTTCATAATCAAGACTTACCAATGAAGGGTCAAGGTAGCTGTGCGTGGCCGACCAGGTCTGTGGGCCAATTAAGCTGTACAATGGAAACTGCTGATGGGGACTGTATACTGGAGGTAAGTAAAAGGATGTTGTGTAACGCTGCTGCGTGTAGAGGTTCATATCCAGAGGTCTATATCCATTCTTTGGCAAAAATGTGTTTATAGCTATTGCCTTTGCTTTTATCCTTGCCTGCAAAGGAGATTAGATTATTTATTACAGCAGCCTTTCAAATTATATCAGGATGGTTCAAACTAGCAGCTCAAACTTTTACTGGATGCTTGTCAGTCACTGCTTTGTCCTTCAAGGAAGGCAGGAACAGCTGAATGCTTCCCTGCTGGCCTGATGCTGGGATGGATATACCACTGCCAGAAAGGAGGAAAAGGAGAAGTAAAATGGCACATGCTACATTTCAAAACCCATCTCCAGGTCAAATGGCTGCGGAGATTGGACCACTTAAGTTCATATCAGTAAACACAGCAAACCCCACTAAAACCAGAACACATACACACATGCCCCAAAAAACCCGTAAAGCTTTATTTACCTTAATTGGTTTTCCTTGGAAAGTTTTCACTTCTTCTCTAAGGTATCTGTAAGCCTTTAAAAGATTAGTTATAACATTTGTCAAATATAATTTAAACAAAGGAAATTTAAGTTTTGACAGGCTATGCCTAACAGTAATTCTTGAAATGTCTGCTAATGTTAGACTAACGAAAACCCTCGTATGTAATCTGCATTCAGCAAGATCTAAATTATCATCCAGAAGTGTGTCAGTAGCATTAAAACAAGATTTTAGTTCTTAAATTTGAAGCATTTCAATGTGTCATCCAAAATATCAATGTTCGTCGCACAAAAAAATTATAGCTTTACCAAGGAAGCCAGGATACACGAACAAGATAAAACTCTTACAGGGTTATGTTTAATAGTATCGATAACTGGGTATTAGCTAAGGGTAAGCATTACTAGTTTTAGAGTTTTGGGTATTTTTCTTTTTAAATTATTACACATTTGTAATACAGTTTACAACCCATCAGGTATTTTTCTTTTTAAATTATTACACATTTGTAATACAGTTTACAACCCATCAATCCACCCTCATCCCACCCTTGGTTACTGTTATATTCCAAAATGGTTCCAAAAAACAGCATTACCTGCTGTGCATCGGCTTCCGATTCAAACGTGATGAACCAATTGTCATTATAGGCAAACTCACAGTTGATAAACTTAGGCAAATTATCTCCTTTGAAAAGTGCTTCAACCTCCTAAGGAAAGTGGTTTTGGTAAGAAGGAAAAGGGTGGGATGAAAAAAAAAAGGATGGAAGAAAACATCAATTTAAAGTGCAGAACTCTGGAACTCCAAGTAAGAAAGACAAAAAGCACTTTCTAGCTTACAAAACAGAACTGAGAATTTCAGAACATCTACAAGTAGCATTAAGTCTCCAATCTCCCCACTAGCTAGAAGGAATACAAACAGGCCATACTGCAAGTAGAAGTTGCCTGCTCCCTTTAAATCAGGGGAGATAAGCTCTTTAGGCTGTAAGGAGACACTTAAATTTGGCATCAAGTGCAGAAAAATGTCTATTTCTCCCCTGTCCCCAAAACCACGGAGCCACACAAGAACCTGTGCATGCTGCATGGGATAGAGGAACCCTGCCCTTTCAGCATAAACCTGGAGATACACTTGAGCTCAAGCATCTACAGATTAACATATTTGAAACAGGTTTTATGGTACCTCAAAAACAGTCAGCTAGTTTCTACAGAAAAAACACACTTTGGACTTTATATTGTTTTAATCCATTTGCATATTATTTATTTTTGTCAGAGAGTTGAAGCGAGCAGCATCAAAAAGCAATGCAACTTGGGAGGCCTTATAGTATTTTGGAACTTTGCAGCTTAAATGAAGCCTGATCATGCTACGCCAGAAAAATGTATCCTATTAAATCTGTCAGATTAAGTTTAGATTTTCTAGTCTGGCAAATTTAAACACATAATGTATAAAACACTTCAGATCACCTCTTTTGAAAATAAAGACTCCCCAGAACTTTGTTTTTGTTAAGCATTTAAGAATGACCACCCAGCCCTAATATATCCAACCTGACAAACTGATGACAGCAAAAAAAAAAATCTGTAATATTATAAATCTAGGCAGCCTTTGAAAGGTTACATTTTATTTAGAAAGCTAAAAGCAGCTGATGTTTTTATACTATGTATATAGCATATCTAACTTCTTCCCTCCAGTTCCTTTCAGTAATTTTTTTCATGCTGTTTATTAAAAACTTATCATAAAGAAACGGCCTTAATCTTCAGTACTTTTTATTTTTGTATGAAGACTATCAAGAAGAGCAACTCTTTCAGAATCTTTATTCCTCCTTGTGTAATTAAATAGGAGGGGAAATTAAAATATCTCCCCATCATCAAGAATCTATGCCTTCTCTTCCTTTTTGAAAATTCAAGATGGTTTAATCTATGGCCCAATCACTTCTTTCTAGACTTTGTTAGTCATAGTCCCAGCTACATCAGAGTTGCATTGAAAAACTTTCAAAAAAATCAAGTTTTCCCCTCCCACATTCATTCCACAAGCCAGCAGAGATCCTTAGCGACTTGTTGACACCTCTACCCTCAGCATTATGGAAATGTTTGCAAAGCTTTAAGTACTTTACCCTAACAAGCTTCAAGCTGCAGCAGTGGCATTTTCCATTCTGAGACTTACCTTCCTTCATCTTCATTTGCTATTTATCCAACAAGCTGAGCTAAGTGCACGTGGATAAGCCAGAGACGAAGAAAATTACGGTATCTCTACCAAACACAGCACTGTCAGTTTTTCAGGCCTCTGTAGCACTAAAGGTTTTACCGCAGTCTTCCTATGAGCAACTGCTTCTATCAAATGTATTTATTATCCAAATACACACAATAAACTGAGGTTTAGAAATGTTGTTAGAAACTAACAATGTAGTAAGAAATGTGATATGTCTATTGAAATCTGGAAGAAATCTAACTCACAAATCCTAAGAGAAAAGCATTCTTTAGTGAACAATTAAACACTTACTTCAATGGGGGTAGATTCAGGTACTTCACGTAAAATCACAATACAGCGATTCTGATTTGGCCTAACTTTTTCTCCCTTCTCATCCACTTGGACTAAAGGCAACGCTAAGAGAGAAAAGGCAAAAATCTATTTTAGCTGTATACAATCAAAACAGTTTTGCACACCAAAAGATGCTGTGGACAGCTTTACAATGCAAAGCTTTTTGTGCTAAACTTCAAATATTTTTGAGTATTAAGAAACAAGCAGAAGATGACTGAGGATACTTTCAGACATATGCAACTGAGTAGACATGTTCCTTTAAAATCTCCACACTCTTCCTACTCTTCCAGCCTAGAAAATCCCAATTCATTAGCTTTTTCTTCTAAGGCACACATTGAGTCACGTTCTATTTAATGCTTTACAGAAAAAGGATGGCATTTGATTGTGATACATACCAAAAAAAAAAAAGGGAGAGAGGTTGAAAATCCAGATTAATAGTCCTACAGCAATAACCAAAATGTTTTCTAGCATTGAGGGATTTTTACTTACATCTCAGCACTTCAACAATCAAATCCATATCAGTACTGAGTTTCTTGACATGATCAAGGTTTGCTACTGTCATAATTGGCACATACTGATCACTGTCCATCTGTGATATAAGGTACATGTCACTGGCAAGATTTTCTCTGTTGGGAGAGGAAAAAAAAAATGTCACAGATGTAACTTTCACCAATAAACTTGAGACAAAAACTCATCGCATAGTAGAAGGCAGATTCCTATACTAAATTTTGTTTTCAGCATTTTTACCAACTCCCAGTCCATTCAGTTATTTACTATATTTCACTTCCTAGAAAACATGAAATTGCTTTTTTTTCCCCTTCATGTAATAGTATTGGCAACTTCCTGTTCAGGCAGCACATTACCCCCACAAACATGTAATATTGTTAGGAGTTTATTACTTCAAATGACCACTGACTGTAACTGGTTATGCAGGAGTATATACAGATTAGGAATTGTTCTAAGTTAAGACATGTATTTAGGATGTTTTTATCTAGACACAAGCACTGAGTATAATTAAGTACAAGTGAACTGCTTTGATGATCTTGCATCAGTCTATACTGGAATGTGTATGATTCGGAGCCCTGAATATTTTTTTTCTTTTTTAAATTGAGCCTTAACTTAAAATACAAAGGGAGCTACAGATGCACGTACAAAAATCCTAGTTTGTATCAATGCAAATTTCAAAATTATTAGCTTAAACAAAGCTTACCAAATGGCTTACACTACTCAGTTTTGATTTGCAAAAAAAATTAACAGTCATAAAAATTCACTTGATCTGTAATTGCTTGCAACTACTCTCACTTCAAAACAGTATATTTGCTAGTTTATGTTTTAGGTCCAGAAGTTTCATGTAAGCTTTAAGAGGTACATCAACATGATAGTCTGGAATTTATGTTACTCCCCCCAAAATTCTCCTTTCCACTCAGTTTTAAAGTGACAGGTGTGAAATCTATCAACATACATCCCAAGTTAGGTACTGGATCTTCTTAGTTATTCTCCAGTTTGCTACATTTAGGTACATACATACCTAGATAAACAGAATTCCAGTGTTTTTTTCAGTAATTCTCGTAAATCTTCCTGACCTTCTGGCTGCAACTGTTCGCTTCCACCTAATAATTAAAATACTAAATTTAAAATTTAGTTCTGCTATATCACGCTTATATTTTAATCAAGCCATCATGTCTATTACTGGCTATATAACTAGTAACAAATTTTCAAATTCAATAAACGTTCATTGTGTTTTAGTTCACCATGCACCAAAATCATACAGGACCACTTTTTGTTTAAGACAAAAAAGAAAAACCATATCTGACTTCAATTGTTAACCTCTGTTCTACAAATATATAAAAATTTTAAGCAGTTTTAGAAAAGCAGCTACAAACACATCTCAGAGTAAATACTGAACTGATTTAGCTGGTATATCTGTCTTCCAGCCTTAGGATACTAACCAATTCCTAGCTGATTAAACCTTGACTAATGCAGCTGACTAACTGCAAGCGAGCAATGTAATGGAGGCACTTCGCACTTCTGGCCTCACTCTAAAGTCCCAACCCACTAATTCAGAAAAGAGAGTTTCAAAAATGTAGTTATGAAATATCAGTAGATATCCAATCAATTAACAACAGATGTGTGATCAATTAACAATCTCTTGGTTAAGAAGGAGAAATAAATTTTTTTTGTTATACCTGAAAGTTTCAAAATTATCACCTGGAAAACATTAATTTCACATTCATTTTAGTTTAGACCCAATATGCTGCAGTCAGTTGAGTGAGGGTAAACTAACTGTGTCAGTGGGATAACTGATAAACTGATCAGAAGTTTAGTGCAGCTTTTAGAGATTTACAAAACATTTAGTAACATGTTACATAAATGTAAATTAGTTTTTTAAAAAATTATTTCACACCAACTATTACACTCTATACCCTTCCCTTCTTCAGTAACTTTCATCCTTTTTTCTTCAACTCTCCTTAACCTTTCTTCTTCCTAAAGCAATGTCTAATTTCCTCCCACCGTTTTGTCCTTCATGTGTTCTATTCTGATGTAGGCAATGCCAACACCTGAGAAATACACATATCATGTACTATCCACTATTTCCCTTCTCCATCTCCTCTTTCTTCCTTGCCTAAAATCTAGCAAAGACCAAAATTACTTGCATTTTAAAAAATAATAATTAAAAAAATAAAAATCAGATTTCAGAGTTGGGACCACCTATGTCACTATTCATCAAGGGGAATAGGTCTGACCTGTTGTTCAGCTGATCTACAACACTATTTGACTCTTGTTAAAAGTTAACTATTTTGGGCACGTAAAGGACATGCTGAACAAGTTCTAACACTAAGCTGAGGAACACTGTTCCCTACTAGAGTGCTAGGCACCATTAATGTAATTTTCTATTTGTCAGTTAGTTATTATTTGTTATTCCCCAATAGTACCCTTAACTAGAGGAGTCAGAGAACTTCCAGTTTTCAACACAAGCGAGGATGATGCCACAACTGTGTCCGATTTCAGTTGTCTTGATTTCCAACTACTGTGGATGCTATACTGGTCATTTTAAATACATGTTATAAAAAGGGCTAAGCACAATGAACAAGGAGCAAACCTCTCATGAATCTCAAGAGCCACCCAACACAAATTCCTCTTTTCCCATCTCAATTTTTTGATAATTTTGAAGTTTTTTCTTTTTCCTCATCTCAATTCAAGTAGTAATCCTACATGCATCTTGCAGACCTTCTGTCCCTTTCAGTGAAATATAAGCATGGCTGACCATCCTAGTTTCCAGAAGTTTCTTAAAACATGCCATCTGGTATAGCCTACAGCTACTAACAGTTGCACTGAAAAAAAATCATGAAAGTTCATTAAAAAAGAAAGCAAAGAAGTTGGACTAAGTTGTTTTTTTCGCATTTTAAGTACAAGACAGAACTTTAAACACATTAACATTACTACTTGAGACACAAAAGGTACACGAATTTCACCTCGGTACCCAACCCAACTAGAAACATGCGGCTTACACAAGTAGATATCTAAATGTAAACAACTACACCAGGGACTTGCATTCCAAGTAACATTCCAGAAAACAATACTCAGTTATATCCAGAACTTATGGTCAATTCTGTACAGTACCTCACAAGGCCTATACTCAAACAGGAGGAGACTGGTTTCCAAATTATGTCAAAGCAGGACAGCAAGAGAGACAGGACTTTCTGGGGTCTGTTTACAGAACACATACTGAACAACAAAAGTGGTGCAGTTTGGGTTTTTTGGTGTTTGCTTTTTGTTTTGTTTTTTTTTTTGTTTTATTTTGTTTTTAAATTTTTAACTCAAAATATGTTTTCTTATTTTAGACCAAGTCCAAGCAAACATCAGCTTTCTCTTACCTGTCTGGGTGGTTTCATGCATAGACTCATACTCAGAATGATCGAGAGCCAAAGGGTTCATATCTGTCTGGTCTGACACCGAAACAGCTGGTGATGGCTCCTGCAGCTCTGTCAGCACTGCATTCTGATGCTTTTTGTCACCATCACCGTTGGCATCCAGTCCTGCAGCAGAGATGACAAACACACTCAAAAAGCATTCCTTCTAATCACAGTAACATCACAGTTAAAACTAAATCTGAAATACAGTTGCTTACACACTTGAATTCATTTTTTTAAACAGGAAATTACAATTGAGAAAGTTCTGCACTGGATTTTAGCTTTTGCTTGAGCAACAGCTAGAAACTCTTACTCATACCTTTTTTACAACAATCTGGAGGTTGGTCAGGTATTTCTTCCCACGTTTTGCTCACGCTACCGTCAGTGGCACCACTTGCTTCCAAGTGTAACATATGATTTCCCCACACCTTTGCATTAGGATTTAACTCAGAAACCTTGGTTGACTCCTACAAAAAGAAATTTATTTGATTACGCACTTTGTGGATGCACAGCATGTACCTGTACATACGTATGTACAGTTTCAAATAACAGTATAAGATGTACAACTCAAGATTGTATTGTCAAGTGTTTTTTTCCACATCTGACTATATTAACTGAATTGCCACTCAATAATTGTTTCAGGTACAAAAATGACTGAATCTTGCAGCACAGAATTCATTTCCCTGATGAAGAATCACCAGAAAAGGCTAGCCAAGCAGAGCAAACTACAACAAAAATTTCATTCTTCAGCTTTGACAGACCAACTCAGCCTGTACTTGCCCTAGACTTCAGGCAGTTCTCTAATATACATGTTAACTCAATGTTGACTATATTGTTATCACATCTGTTTCTGTGAAATAACATTAAAAAAAAAAGAAAATACAAAAGCACAGGGCAGGGGGTTCGGGACTTACAGAAACATATAACAGTTTTAAGGAACCATTACAGAAAATAAAAGCAATGAGAGACAACTCCTTTCATTACTTCAAGAGAAAAATTAGAGCATTAACAAAAATTTAGGTTAGTTTTCCCCTAGACAGGACAAAAAGAATAAATTACCAGATCCAGTTAAATCATCTCAGGCCCATCTCCTTTAACCTGGATTAGAAATGGACACATTTAATGGTCATATATGGTTATATACAACCACTATATAACTGGTTGTATTTGTGCTTCAGAGAGATTGCTCTCTGCAGTGCCAACATCTACAATACTTTTTTGATAGTAACATGAGACAGTTTTCTCTTGTTTTGCTAATGTCTGAAGAAAATGCATTAAGCTCTTCCATACTCAGAACATCTTCAGCATGTTTTAATATGATGATTATACTGGGCAAGCGCATTGTTCATGACAACACATACTAAAAAAGCTTATTAAATTTTGTTTTGTGAATTTAAGGATGCTAAGAACATTACAGAGTTTAAGACAAGGCACTTTAAAACTCCATGAATCTTTAATTTTTCTGAAACACATGCACTCAGATACTCATAAACATAGTACATAGAAAATACATCCAGAAGGTAAAAAGATCTAAAGGATCTCAGCTTGAACACATGTACTGAATAACAGAGAAGACTTACAAAGAATGGAAGTGTTTGACATTAACTACTTGAATAGTAAGGATTCAAAGATGACAGCAAGTTCCATCAGTTCCCATTTTTAGTATGTAAAGTTCCCCCAGGAGATAGCAAACTTCGCCCCTAGCACAAACCACTGCCGGCACTGTGACTGCTGGGCAAGGTCAGAGCAGCTGCTGCAACGCAGTCGGTGCGGAGAGCGATACCAAGCACTGGCTCTGCTCAGCAGGGAAGGAAGAGGAGCAGCAACTGCCGCAGGTTGGCTTTGCTCCTTTCTGACCCCAGCTAGCCAAGGTGCAGCCTCGCTCATTCCCCACGCCTCTCCTGCAGCCACTCCTTTCTACGGCACTTCAGAAGACTGTCTCCGGAAGTGGGCAAAAGGTTTCCTAACTGCCACCAAAGAAGAACTTTAAGATTTCAGGAAATCCACAAACATTTCTTCCTATATGAAGGTAAAGAGCACAAATAAGTCTGTAGAAAATTTCCCTTCCGCATATGGAAGTGTTAATCTCAAGTTCATCTAGAATTGAGAATCTGCAATCAAGATACTTTTCCAAATGTTTAAAAACTTTCACACAAGGTAAACAGAACCAAAAAGAAAAAATCAATATTCAGCAACATTTTTTACTACATTCTGTACAGCATTCAGTTTTGCCAGAGAAAGAGTGAGTCGTCAGCTTAAGAACAAAATAACAGCTGATATATTTAACTATCTAATGAAACCACAGTTTGCTTTGGCTTACGTAAATTCCTAGCTTCAGCTTTAAGCTTTAACAACAAATCACTTCTGCAGAATACTCACAAATTCATCTTTATCTTGCCATCCCCAGGTACCAACATTTTCTGGTGCTAGCAGCTGATATGGGTATCTTCCCACTGCATATGAAGCACCTGTTGAATCTTCAGGTTCATTCTGGAAGTTTTCACTAACTATACATAGTCTGTCATTCTTCATGGTATTGTTCAAAATTGTATTATTCCATAAAAAGCCCATGAGATATTCGCCATTACCCACAGTAACGGCATCAGAAAATAGCTGATTTGTCCAATCAGCATTGCCAGTCTGGAGACTGATGAAATGTGACCATATTTCAACTTGGGGATTTTGTCTGTCCAGTTCATAGGAGTGCTCTTGGTCACTCGATATGTCTTCCATCAGATCTAATACACACCACTCACTGTCTTGTTGAAATCCTGCAGCACCAGGAGAGGCACTGTGTATTTCATAGGAAGGAGTAGCAGCGTATTTGTCTACCTGCTTTGGGTCAACAAAAACTCCAAGCCCTTTGTTTGAGAAAATCTTGTGATCTGACTGCATCTGTTCCCAACTTGTGGTCAAGTCATTCATTTGAGTATTTAATATGTAACTGGTGTTTTTCAGTTCAGTAGTCTTGGCTTCTAACTGCTTTAAATTCCCCGTGGTAAAAGCTTCTAGTTTCCCAGCTGACATACTAAAACCAGCGAGGTTCTCCTCCTTTGAGTGGATACTGACACACTGTTTTACTTCACCATCCTGAAGATTACATTCATTTACATCACACACATCTTTTTCATGAGTTTCTGATCCTACTTCGGTAAAAGGCCCAACAGAAACTTGGGTGTTCCCAACCTCTGCTTCTGGACTGGTACAGTGATATAACTCAGGCTCTTCCACTGATTTATCACACACATGAGAATATGAATTTTGACAGAGTGATGGTAAACAATTATGGGCTTTATGTAAGAAATTACTGGCATCTTCCAGATTTTTAGTGTCATCTATCAATTTTACACTCTTGCACACAAAATTGTTCAAAGCTACAGGTACAGTGCAGTTAGAGTAAGCATTCTGATTGTGAGTCAAGCCTTTATTGCAATTTAAGATGGTTTTATCATGATCAACAATGCTAGCATTCAAATTCTGTTTTACATTTTCTACCTTGTTATCAACTGTCTTGTTTAGGTGAACTTCAAGCTTTGTCTGTTTTACAGATTCTGCTACATCCCCAGCTATTTCGGCTGAGTCAGTCCCCACATTCCATTGAGCTTCCACTGTGTGGAAGAAACATACATCCTGTTGCTCATCTTGTCTACAGTTCATGTCCATTTTATTCATATCCTCATGTTCCACAGACACAAAAGACACACTGGTTTTGTTATCTGAATTTGAATATTTGCACACTTTACCTTTATTCCCTAGCGACTCCTGTGAAATTTGAGATTCTAGGCTGTCTTCCTTTAGGAAGATTTCACCTGTGCTTGTGTTATGTAGTTCATGAGATGTCAAAGTGCCATCACTTACCCATGATCGAGTTCTGCTCAAGCTATCTGCTTCCTCAAGAATGTCACCTTTTAGCTCAGTGATACTCACACGGACATCTTCCTCCGTTCCACTATGGTTTGCAACTTCAGTTGATGCCTTGTTTTCAGTCGAACCCTTAATTTGAGTTTGAAAATCAGAACTTTCTTCCAAGTTTTCATGCATTTCAGTCATATTCAAAGCTTCACAGCTATGCAAAACTGTACCTGTACATTTCTCTTTCTCTTTCAAGAATTCTTCCAGAATGCTATGTTGTTCACTAGAGTCAGGTGCAAACATTTGGCTATCACCATACATTCCTTGAAATGTTCTCTTTTCCACAGTTGCGTTTACTTCATTTTCTGGCTTTAGGAAGTAGCCTTCTTCAGCACGTTTTTCTACATGTTGACTCACCAAAAAAGAATCATTGTCCATTTCATGTAAGTCTAATGATAATTTAAAGTTATCCCTCATATTCTCTGCCACCTGTTCAGTATTTACTTCCTTTACAACGCTTGAGGGATGCTTACTTAAATCAAATGGTACAATCTCAGAATCATGACTTCCCTCAATTTTCTTTGAATTACATGCTTCGGTGTTTAACAATGCACTGGAAACACAATCATTGTGTTTCACGTTTTCTGAATTAGGGCTGTATTGGTCCTCTTCAGCAGCATCTGCAAACTGTACAGAATCACAAGCTCTATGAAGTGATTCGTTCCAACTGACAGCATTACCTGTGCTATATAACTCATCTTGTAGCTTCTTAGGGATGACTTCATTGTATACTTTTACTTTTAAGCCATCTGTTACTGTATTGTCAGTATTTAACCTATGCACCTGACACCTGTTAGCCAGTAAGTTATCATAAGAAGATTGGATGTCTATGCTACAATATTTCCTTGTCTCCTTTTTCTGCATGTTTGACCTAGCCTCTTTTTTAGACTCAAACAGTTCTTTCTGTGAATTAAAGTTAGCTTCCACTAGTGCCGATTGCTGCATTGGAAATTCCTCCCCACTGTCTAGAGGTCGTGCCATGCTGCACATTCCTTCATCAGTAACAGCTGAGTTATCTATGTCTGCTGCAGTCTCTTCATGCACGGTAGCTGGCACCTCTTCATCCCCTTTCAGATCTTCAGCATCTACAACACAAATACTGTAAAACTCCCTACCTTTTGTATTTTGGTTGTTGTCTACATCAAGATAGGAAAATATTGGAGACATGTCTCTATGCGAACTTGAAACTTTTTGTAGGCTGTCACTCTTGCTGTCTTCAACATTTACTGTTGTTTCATTCTGCCTTGAATGGTCACATGTAGCTGCATAATCCTCCAGAAAATTTCTATTTAAGGAAATTTCACCCTGTAAGCCTTTGTCTAGGATGTCTGGTACACGTGAAGTAGAAATACGATCAAACAAGCAACGCTCTTCTGTGGCTATATTTTCATTATTAATATTACTATTAATATTTTCTGTATTGTTCATGTGCTGAGCATTACCATTAGATTTTTTAGGTGCTCTTTTTTTAATAATCCTATCTTTCTTTTCTTCACTTTTCTGCAGTTTTCCATATGTACCAGAGACCTTCAGGAGGTGACTAAAGGAATTAAAGAAGCTAAAAGGTCTGTCATACGTTCTCCTAGAGCTCTCATAGGGAATATTCTCCGTGCTTTTGTATGACTGATATTTTGCTTTTCTATCCCAGAACCCAGATTTAGAATCTGACGCTGCACAATCATCGCTACGAACGCATTCAATGCTGACTATCGCAGCTGCCCCATTAACTGTCCTTCCCACTGTATGCATATCCTGGCCTTCCACAGTTCCTAAAATTGAAGATAAAGTTTTACTTATCCTTGACTCTGGTGCTTCCTCTTCCACAGATTTTTGTAACAAGCTGGTTTTCTCCTCATTCGTGCCATTACTCAATTCTTTACTGAAGCAGCAGCCCATGTTGAATAAGTAGTGTCAGAGGAGTCTTCTCATTGCAAAATCACCTTCGTCTATACACTAAACTAATTTTCTACTGCTACTGAGGAGACAAGCCAACACCCAGCTGCCAAAAATAGCACACTTTAAAACCATGCAGGGGTTCATATGTCATTGCCACTCAAAGTCCAAATCCCAGTTGCTGAGCAGTTTTAGTATTTCATCATATGCACTGTAATATTCCAGCCAAATAATTCTCCTAATGAGATTACAGTCTGTTTACAAGTATTACCGAGTCTTATGAACGTCCATTGTTCAATTTCCTGAAGAGTTTCCTTCATCCAAATCATTAAAATATTTAAATAACTTCTTTCACAGTGCCCACAAGTGCCAAAAAATTGCTTGCCTTCATATTTAATACAACTCCCACTTTCTACACAAGGATAAATCAGTCTGGCTTCATATGTTTAAGTCTGATTTGAAGACTACACTAGTGGAAGGCATTAGATCAAACACATTTTGGACTAATTTGTCCTTCTCCTCCCTTCCCCCAGAGTTGAACCTACACCAAGATTACTTCTTTAGGAAAAACAGGCTAAAGATAGATAAGACCTCATGTATTCCATTGAACAGTCATTGTACGTTATCAGAAGCTAATTCTGTTCCAGCCTTTTTTTCATTTGTTATCTGCATGAAAAAAAGAATACATAATCCCTCAGCGACTTACAGCACTGAAGGGGCCTCATGATCATCTGGCCATCTCATGGTACTGTGGTAGGATTAATTATGCTTAACCTCCATAAAATTTGTGTATTCTTTTTACAAAAAAAGAACCTCTGACAGATTTAAAAGGTAGTTCGACTAAATGCTACTTCTTCCAAAAGTCTGTCCCCAGTGTTTTCTTTGTTGTATGTAAACAGACTTCTTTCTGACTTTATGGTAGCAAAGAACATCTTTCTACATATGCATTTATATATTGGAAGTCTACTTCTACTACTACTGTAAGTCCCTTTACTTGCTAAAAAAGTGGTTCTGCTTCTTCAAAAATAGAAACCCCGTAAAAAAAGCTGAAAGTACCCAGCAATCTCCTCTGCTTTAAACAGAGTTGTTCTTACTTGCCTTTACATAACCTTACGTCACCCAGATCTGCTCTCAAATTCATTGCTACTATTTCAGATTTGGACCCCATCCTTCAGAGAGTTTGCTGACTGTACCACTACAGCACCATTCTACTCTGTTACTTAAAAGATACTGAAAACACAGATGAAAGTTAAGACAAGACAGATCCTTGAACTTTATTTCAGCTGTATATTGAGCTGAGTGCTATTTTGCAACTGGTTGTGCACCTTATGGCAAGTTTAGTTCAAGTACATCTTGATTAGAGTTTCAAGTTAGCTTGGCAACTTGCCTTCATTGGTTCATTGAATTCATACAGCAGTATATAGTGGTAGTAAGGCTAATTAAAGCAGCTGCCTTTCAACTAACTAGTAAAGGATCTATTTTAATTTCTACCGTAAATTATACTTGCAGGCTAAAGGCTGCTTAACACATAGAGATCCATGCTCTAATATTCCACTATCATTACTTTTTTTTTTTCATGATTGTTATTGTGACTTATTTTACAGCTGCTTTCATGGCAAGCCACAAAGCCTACATTAGGCTTAAGACATGCTTCAGTCTTGTCTATATTATCTGTATGGTCCCTGTCACCACCACACTGCAAGATTTCTGCTTTTTTCCAAAACTCTGAGGGGAAAAAAGCTTTTTACCAGAGAAGCCCAGTCACTTTTTCGCTTTCAATCTCCTTCGCTTACTTCACTTCTGAAAAGAAAATCTACTACTGTCAACATAGAAATAAATTATAGAATCATAGAATAATGCGTTGGAAGGGACCTTTAAAGCTCATCTAGTCCAACCCCCCTGCAGTGAGCAGGGACATCTTCAACTAAATCAGGTTGCTCAGAGCCCCATCCAGCCTGACCTGAAATGTTTCCAAGGATGGGGCATCTACCACCTTGCTGGACAACCTGTGCCAGGGTTTCATCACCCTCATTGTCAAAAATTTCTTCCTTAGATCTAGTCTAAATCTACCCTCTTTCAGTTTAAAACCATTATACCTTGTCCTGCTGCAACAGGACCCTGCTAAAAAGCCTGTCCCCATTCTTCTTATAAGCCCCCTTTAAGTACTGAACGGATGCAGTAAGATCTCCCCAGAGCCTTCTCTTCTCCAGGCTGAACAACCCCAACTAAACCCTCTTTTAGTCATTCGTATCAGTTGGTAAATTAAGTTCACATCTATTTGGAGTAATGAACTGAAAGAGAAGCAAGCATTTTTTGTTTCCTGTTGTCACCTGAAGGTTGAGGAAAAAATGATGCTGCTCTGAACTCCAGTAAGCAGAACCAGGCTGTATTAAAATCATGTAGAAGAGAACATAAAAAAGCCTTCTTGTTATCCCAAACTGTTCACAATCTTATGATAATAACTTGCAAGTACAAGGTAGTACTGAGCAAGTGCAGAAGTACTCTAGAAATTGAAATGTTTCACTTTAAGTCTGCACTGCAGTCACTATGAAGCACTCCTGCAGTAACAGTAGTGGAGTTCACATTTAGCAGCATAAACCAGACTAGAGGTGAATGGTTCTTCCTTATACAGCACGGAATGCTTCTATTCTCTTCTCTGAAGCTTTTTCAAGGTATTCAAATATTTACTTTGAGTCATTTCTTATCCTACTTCTCTTTATAAATACTGTGTAATACAAAAAAGTGCAAAGCTGTACTACAGCTGCCAATGCAGCTTTTTCTTCCCAGACAAGTATTCTGCTCATAGGACAAACTAATCACAAAAAAATAATGTGCTTTATATTCTTAAACACAGGTTACCATATATTTAAATGCCATAGAAATTTAAATGCCATAGGCAGACTCAGATTTGTATATGTGAAAGAAACATATTGGCTAACTTTCAGGGGAAACCTCCTACTCACCACTAATCCTCTGACCATAAAAAAAGATTGCTGAATTGGCTAGGGAATACATCCCTTCCTCAGCAAGTCTGCCTTGAAATTGCAAAGTAAGAAAAGAGGATGACTACCCTGCTCCCCCTCTCAGCTTATCCAATAGGTGAAGCCTCAAAGTGCCTGCAGCTACATTGTTCTTAAGGACAGAAGTCTGATGCATCATTGCTGCCATCTGCTGCATTTTTTTTAATTCTCCCGTGGGACAAAGTTATTCAACATGTTTGAATCCAGACCTAAAACTATGCCAAGTCACTCCTCTCTTTAGCATTCCCTGGAACCAAGTACAGGGAAAGGGGGAGGGAGTTACTTATAATAGTTTTTTCTGAAGAAATGCCAGGAGCAAACAATTCAACTGTTCTTAATGTGAGCATAAAGTCACAATAATACTTGCAAAGTTTACAACTATTCAGAAAACTCCCTTGTCAGGTAAGTAGCAAGATTTTCCCCTCTGTGATTTAACCATTACTAATGACGTGCTTTCTAGAGAGGAACTAAGAGCTTTTAAGAGATGGACCAGTGCCTTACAAGCAGTTCTGCTATCAGCTAAAGGCGAGAAAATGGGTGAAGCAGTTCAGGCAAGCAGAAACTTCTTCCAGTTTTCCCATACCCTTCTCCTTATGTGCAAAGGTTTTATCGAAGAATTCCAGGGATAATTTCTATTTTTAAGCACCTACAGAACTTCATTAAGTCCCATTTCTCAATACTGTTTATTGTAGGATCAGCACTAAAAAAAACAGCAACATAAAATTTAGGCAGAAAATGCCACACCGATATTCTACATCACCTGAGGTTGGTTGTTTAATTTCCATGACTCAGTACATCTTAAAATCCTTCTAAGCTAAACAGTGCCACTTGACTTGAAAAGCACTTCAAAAACTAACAGAATTTGTGCTCTGCCACTTCAGAGCCCAAGTCAGCTGGTGGGTTAGGTTTTGTTTATCTTGTTTTTCCCCTTATACATATATATCCTGGCTCTGGTACATTTCTCATCTACTGAAAGCCTAAACAGGTTTTCTCTCTTCATGAAACAAAACTGCTCTGAAGCAGTACCTTCATAAATTGAACAATTTTCTTTTTTAAAAAGTATTTTAGTCCTACATCCTGCACACACCTATGCAGAAGGCAAGAAGTCAACATGCTTATTAACAGGAATATACCCACCTATCTACTTTCATTTCTACATGTACCTATTCCTTATCAACAAGTACGGGTTTATCCCATATATAGTCTTACAGACCCAAGTTATAAAATCTAGTCTAGCTTTAAAGTTACAATTGCACAAGTTAAAACAGTACTTACAACCTTCTGACAGCCAACTTCGTTTATCCTTTTTTTAATTATAAAGTAATGCAGTCATAACTAGTCCTGAAGAAACAGTGATTAACCTGCACTCCCAGACCATACCTGATGTCATGCCCACCACCAGTTAAGGGAAAAGAGAAGAGCAGCATCACAACAGATGTTGCAACATCACTACTGCAGACTTTCAGAAATGGCTGGTCAGATTGCTTAACTTTCCCTCCAATATATCAAGGTTAAATGGACTGTTAAGGGTTTAAATACACATTTTACACATTAAAGGAATTAAACATTATCATTAGAAGTCATCTACAGGTACAGAACTATTCAGCACTTTTCTTATGGTCTAAATCTACAATAACGTGACAAAGAACCAACACTAAGCAGATTCTTCACGATGCCGATATACTGAAACATGTTCAGTTTAAGGTCTGATCCACCCACCTCTTATTTAAAGCTATTCATGATCTCTTGAATTATTACACATCACCTGCATGTTATATGAACTGCTACTTAACTCTTAATTGGCACATACTGTATCTAATACTGTATATTGTCAAATGATCCAAGGATTCTATGCTATATTGAATTTCCACTAAGCTATACATATAAACTATATTTATATCATCACTTCAGAATTAAGACTAGTATACAGGGAGTTATTTTTCCACGATCTACAGAGGTGTATCAAAATTTCCAGCAGAAATTTTACAGCTTTCCTCCTGAATTGCCACAAAAGCACTCAGACTAACTATCATCAGATCCTAGTAGAACAGCACAACTAAAATAGCTAAGGAATGTAATTCAGCAAGTTTCTTTTAAGTCTATTAAAAAAACACCCATGACTCCTAGAAATCTCACTAGATACCATGGCAGTATGGCCCTGTATCAAATACACACTGAAGTAGGGATCACCACATACGTGAACTTAAACCATTATGCAGTCTAGCCCTCTGATCTCAAAATAATTAAGACACACAAGGAACGGCAAGAGACTTCCAGTTAACCTGAAGCACGTACTTGAAAATGCAATCGAGTCAGGACTTCAGAAGTTTTTCTCCTTCCCTATCTCATTTTTGGAAACATGTTTTAATGATCTTAGTTTGCTAACTTCTTCCTACACTCCATGAAGCTTTCCTCAAACTATAGCCTTGTTCCCAAAACTTGCAAGCAAAGTCCTCCAGCACTGACAAAATATACTGATGCAAGCATGCCATTATGGAAGAGATCATCCCGAGAACACTACTTTTAACAGCATATATTGGCAGTGATTCTCGTACAACAAAATTACTTTCTTACGCTGTGCGTACAACAGCATGATACTGGTATAAATTAAAAAAGCTTAATAACCTACAGGTCTCATCTTTGTGGAATAAAATATTCAGCAAAGGAAAAGCTTTAATCTCAAAGAAGTCGTTATTTGAAATGCACCATTATAGCACTATGTCTACATTCCAAGATACCCAAATTGACATTAGTCTCCTCTACTAAGGAAAAGAGCAGACAGATTTTCTGAAATTAAAAGAAATGGTTACTCTCTTTCTCCAAATAAGCACGAAAGAACAGAAATGAAGATTTAGATCCCAGTTTATATGTAGCTTTATAAAAACTCTAGTATGTCAAATTAAAAGAACTAGCATCAATGCGAAGACTAATCAAACCACCTTTAATACTAATGCACTTGCTGAAAGTGCACTGACAGTTCCAAGCTTTTGAAGCAAATCTGCAAGAGCCTCTTACTCAAGTTTACACACTGGTTTCTTGGAATTAATGCCTTGAGTACGGGGTGGGGGCGGAAATATTGAAAAAAGAAATCGCAAGAGCCCAATTTTCAAAAGTATGGCACAGAAGTTGGTTCAACTTTTTCCTCTACTGTCAAATAGACAGAATTCACATTTGAGAAAGGTAAAAAGAACAGAAGAGAATCCAGAATACCAATTTAAAGCGGGGGGGAGGGGGTGGGGGGGGGGGGGACACGACAAACAAAAAACCCATCAGCTTGCTTAGCAAAGAAAAGCACAAGTTTGCAGTGCTTTTCAAAATGCTCCTTAGAGCTCGCTGCAAGGTTAAGTTGAAGCAGCAAGTATCTGCTCCTCAGAACAGGACAGGCTAAGTGCCTAGCAGAACATACACTCAAACCAAACCCTTCAAGATGTCCCAAGAGGAAACATTCCTCCCAATATACAGTTAACCATCAAAGATGAAAATATAATGAGTAGAGCTTACAGACAAATCAAGTATTCAATCTTCTTGAAGACATATGTATATATGTCTTCATATACGTATGTAACACTGCAACATATATACACGCAGTACTACCTGCTGTATGATCTGCCAAAAGTATCCCATAAAGCCACTTAGTGGATCCTGCACAGTAGCACAGAGGCAGCAGCACATGCCATTTGGCAGAACTGACTGAGCAAAATTCGCATTACAGAATGCAATTTCCTATTTTACAGGTTTGTACTTTTTTTTCAATTACAGATACATGCCAAGTGCATTTCCTGCATTTTCCTCACATGCTAATTTGTAAGGTAGAACCTAACTCAAGATTGACAATACAATTCCTGCACAGTCTAAAAAGCTCTGTATCTTAAATAAGTGCAAACTGTCATAACTTGCAGTTTATTTAAATCCCCTGTAGGGCTGAAGAAAAGTTAAGTTGAGGCTCCTACTCAGTATGGAGAGTTAGCCACCTTCAACAGCTCTGTTCTGGCATTTCATGTTGCAGTGTTATCAGCCAACTACTTTCTAAAATGTTTCGAGATACAGTTTTGATTAACACATAGTAAAAAGCCTGTTTCATTCAACACTTACACCAGGAGAATATGTAATTGTAATACTTACTAGATGAGAACCGTCTTTAACTTCTTGTACTTGCTGCACCTGCGGTTCAG
>NW_010519575.1:43393-54340 GCF_000687285.1 Phaethon lepturus
TCAGAAGTCATGAGCTGTCTACTTTTTGGCTGCTCAGAGAGAACTTTACTGGTCACCTTTGTAAGCTGTGGAAACAGGAAGGCAAAAGATTCTGTAAGTAGTCGTTGAAATTCCCGAGATCTCATAGCCATTCCAGATGTACCATGCCTATACAGACCGAAGGTCCAAAGAACTTCCATGCAATAGTCAGGATTACGCGTTCAGGGAAAACATTATGGCAGAAGGCGAGGAGAAAGCTATCTTGCAGATACGCTCAGCTCTCAGTCGCTGGCTGCCTTTGGGAGTGCAGATGAACACTTGCCACAGCACCAAGCAGGTAAATTCCACTGGGAAAGTTTCACCTGATTCTCACCTTAATTACTCAGATTGGTTTTCAAACCATGATTTCTTCATACCACCTGGTAGATTTACTCAACTTATTAAGAAGAATTTAGTCACAAACAAACCCTTGTCTTCAACTACTCTGAGAGTCACCTAATCTTTGCAAATCTTAAGCAGCATGTTGCAACAGTTCTGCTAGATTAGTAACATTCAGCCAGTTGTTCCGCTCCAACATCCTAAAATGCTATTTTATTTGATTAGACAAGTAGAAAACTAAACAGAGTTGAAAGTCTGACAGCGACTTCACTTTGAAATTAATTTGAGGCTATTATTTAATATTGTTATTTAAATAACATCTGGTCTTTAAGAAAACAGAAGCGCTCATTTAAAGCATTAAGTCTCAGAAAGTAAATATTGGGTTGTAAAATCAGGATAATTTTTTAATTTTTCTTTTCTAAGAGGACTATGAGCAAGTTGCAATATGCTTTTTGAGCTACTTATTCACTCGGAAATTCCAGTAGCCCATCTGTAACAAGATGCGAGAGAAATTTATTGCCTTGAAGTTGGTGATACCAAACTTCAGGGTGAGAGTCATTATGATGTCCTTTTAAAAAAAAGATTTGCAGCACATGAAAGGTACCAGTATGATTCCATTCTTTAGCAGCATAAGCTCCTTTTAGGGTATCTTGACTGCAAAAGACTGGACTTAAAAAGTATTTCTTTCAGACTATGGCATTATGGCTTTCTACAGAATCTCCTCTACACTATATTTTGAAATGGACAAAAGTAAAAGCTTTTCATGCAACCAATTGAATACATTCCAAAATTTCAAATAAAATTATGACATTCACCTATGAACTGAATCAAGCATCTGTATTCTGTGATTATGCAGAAGATAAGGCATTTTGCACATACGGTTGAAGAAACAAATATACTGACATCCGCGACAGGACAAAATATTCAGCTTCGATGAACAAGTTGCTTATCACTTTGTGCTTCTGATGTAAAGTCAGCATGAAAAACATATTTTTGAAAGAAACACATGTACTGTGTCACTGTTATATTCCTAGAAGTTTTTTTCCTAACATCCTCTCATCTTGGAATAGAAACTATTTAACTATGTGAGAAATGACACAGACCAAAAAAACACACACATAAAATTAAAAAATTATACTGCCCATCACCTACAGTGTTACACACACAAACATACACAGAGTCTACATAGCACAAAGTCTGGAATTGATTCAGGATGTTTGTATTTTATAAAATAACCAAAAGTCATCCTCGGGATGAAAGTAATTTTTCAAAAGCAAGTATTAAATAGCTAGACTCTGTTTTGCTCAAACCCATTCATGGGAAGCTGCATGCACATTAACACTGCAGAAGGTGTCTAAGCTTCTTTGAGAATGCTTCTAATAATATTCTTTAAAGAAATTGGTTTTAGCCTTCTAAAATTTTGGATTAATATTTTTCAAAAAAGACCACAAGACTACGCACTGTGTTCACTGTAAATAATCTCCACCGCTGTTCATACTAACCTTGAGCACGCACGTTAGTCCGGATTCACAAGCTAAAGTCTACTTTACAGAAAGACAAATGTGTTTCAGTCAGCAATGATCTTATCTACTCAGCATTTTGATCCTCAAATCAATGCTGAGATACTTCTTTGCATCCCTCTGTCGCCTGCTTATCTCACACATTCCCATTCCCTTCTAGGATCAGCCTGTCCCCAGTCATGCTGCAATCTCTTCCATTCTCTGGTATGTAGCGTTAGCACCAGTACTTTCTAAATCTATGGATTGTGGAAAGAAAACAGCTAAGAGCATGTGAGTCTAACAAACAAGAGTGAAGTTCCACTACACATATGTCCTTTAAAGCATTTGACTGGCCATCAAGCACAAAATATTCAGCTAAATCATTAATTTCAGCCGGAGGTAGACAAGTTGTTAGCCAACTTGACAGATAACACGACTACAACATGCACATTACAACTTCAAATTTCTTGGGCAGGGCAGCTGCAGTCACAGCAGCACACCATTCTACTGCTTTTCCTTTAGATAAGATTACACAAGGTGCTCATCACAGGCTAGGTCTAGATTGAAGCTCTAGGTAATTTTGGATTACTCACACTAATAATCATATTCTCAAGAGTTACACAGATTTGTTGTGATACACACACTAAATCCACTCACCTTGTGAACAAATTAATAACTACAATGCCAAACCCATGTATTTAAGCTGCATTTTGATCATTCAGGATCAAAATGGTTCTCAGAATAAGTGAGATACTCCTATAATCTGTTTAAGGATGATATTCAACCTGCCTAAGTCCCACACTTCTAACATTGATCAGCTATTAGTGGATGAGCTATATTGAAAGGCCCCAAATGCAGGAGGAGTTTCCATCGCAATCTTCTTTGCTTAGTATGTCACGCTGCTACAAGTCCCCAGGACATCAAGCGATCTGCTGCAAAACCCCATCTGTTGCGATGTACTTCAAAATTACTTCATGTGCAGGGCTGTTCTGGAAAGTTAGTGCCATCAACTTTTCCACTGCCAGAGTTGCCACTTACCAGTCTCTTAAAGCATATAACCTGCATGACAGCAGGCTTCCATGACTCTCATCAGATAATACAGTGTTTGTAGAAAGAGCAGTGTTACTTTGGCGCGAGAAACAAGACCACAAAACATTTAAGACTCTTCACAGAATATGTTTTAGCATGTTTTTCATTAGTATTGATATATATCTTCATACCCTAGCTTATTTAGAGGAACCACAATCAATATCTGGTAAGGCTAGAAAGTACAGATAAGGATGGATAGTTTAGTCTCTTTGGATGCTAGTTTAATAGTCAAATTAGCAAGGAAGTTAAATGCGACATTTTAATGGAGTAATAAAAGTTATCATCCCATTGAAGAGTTAATTTGCTCACCACTTCAAAAGACACACTCAATTGCTGATTGGTAAGCCCTATCTTTGTACAAATACATGCTGCTGCAATAAGTAGGAGACATTCAAGACAAAAACGCAAGTTGGCAGACCTGTTTGGGACAGAGATAGCAATACCTGTGGCAGAACATTGAGCTGTCAGAACTAGACAGCAATTTTTTTCATTCAAATTATTAAAAAAAACACAACACAAGAAAACATACAGAGGCACGTATCTCTTAAATAAGGCTTTAAATAATTTTTCTAGTGTATAGCAAGCAGATTCACAAAAAAAATCCATGTTCACCACAAATTATGTCTAGTCACATAGCCTACAGAACGACTCGCATTTATGAGTTGATTTAGAAGCACGTCAATGTAAATTTGTAATATTATACATAATTTCAATTTTGTATGTGCATATAGTAAATCTTTATTTTTCCTTCTTGCTTGCCATTCAGTCATCACAGAGTAATTAGTCAAGTTCAGCAACTTCAGATACATTATGTCAAGAGCAAAGTTACTCTCGAGACATGCAAATACTTACTTCCAGAACTACTTAATCCAGAGAAACTGAATGGATTTTACTGAAGCTTAACAAAAGCAGTTTGAACTTGGTTTGTAAGACACTTATCCCCCAGAAGTTTAAAATACAGGTAAAAACATGTTTCTTTAGAAACTTTAGAAACAACATTCAACCATGAAGTCCTTATTGTCCCCAAAACTGTAACACACTGCTCAGTCTGCTAAATTAGTAACTGCAACAGGAAGGGGAAGAGCGCCTTAATATAGTTGTTTTCTCATTAGAATGAGGACAGTGTGGGCAGTAACTCTTTACTCGGACAGATCTGTCCCTGTGGGCCTTTGGTCAGCAGTGGTTAATGTCAGGAGTTAGAAGAATATTCTCAGCATGGACTGAGACCACCTGGCCGAGCGTCACAGGTAGCACATATTTCAGCCTACTGGCTTCCCTCTGCAACATCCACAACCACCTTCACAAATAGGAATTTGTGGGTTGGTTTTCCTCTCTTTTTCTTTTAAAGTTGACAACATGGTTCTTTACTGGCAAATATTTTCAAATGCATCTTGTTATAAGAATTCCATCATTTCAGAAGATACCAGATACAAACCAGCAATGGTGCACAGGATGACCATACAGATAAGTGCACACAATCACATGATCGTGCTTGTCTGGGTGCCAAGCCAAGCAGAGCTGGGACCACTGTCATCCAAAAGCCACACGTGTCTGTTATTGTGGTGCCAACATCAGGCTAACCTTTACACTGCATTTTAGTTCAGGTTTAACTCTGCCAGTAATAGAAGATACCTAATGTTGAATTGTCTGAAGGTATTTATATACACACTGCATCCACGTACACCACAACCTTGCAAACAGGTTGGAAGAGACATCTACTTGATTGTTATATAGCCAACAAAACCACTACTGTCCCCCACCCACCACCCCAAAACCTCTGAGTGTAGCCCCCGATCCTCCCACCTCAGCTTTCATTACAAGTAGTCTCTAATTTTTCTATTTCATATTCAAAGCGTGCTTTTATGCACTCTGTTTTGCTGTCTAGAGTTACAAGACTATAAGCAGCAGCATGCGTTCTCTCAATCAAACCAGTCAGATAGATCTGTTATTTAAAAACATGCAAAACCCCAAACAATGCTCTAGGGCTGAGATCTTGCCTGCCAACTTTCAGCCCAGAGTAATCAGCCCTTAAAAAGAGATTTACAAATGCAAGTGCTGACAACTAACTTTTACACTGCAAACAGCAACACCATAAAACAAAAAAGCTCACTAGAATAAAAGATCTTTTCATTGCTCTTCCAGCAAGCACAAACAAAAATAGATTTGAGTTTGGCTTTGTGTGGAACTTTTCCTAGCAAACATTTTAGAAACTTTAAAAACAGATTAAGATAAGTTTTCACAAGGCTAATACAGAAATACGCTTCCAGTAACATGAGAAAGCCTAAAATGTTTTCAAAACAGAGGTGCACTGCTTAACTTAAGCCTCATAACAAACTTGCAGTTGCAGGCCAGAAATCCTCTTTCTACTGTCAGAGACAACTTATTTTCTCACCATCTTTCACACCTGTATGTATCCATGATGAGCAGAAGTCATCAGAGGTACCACTGACTTAGCTGGGAAGAGTTTTAGCACCTATCGCATAGCTGATACGAGAAATAACAGATGCCCTTTCCAAAAGTACACTATTAATGTAATACATTAACTCCTGTTTAAACAAAGTTTACCTTTCTTTTTTTTACTACTTTCACAAGTGTTTTGAATACCCAAGGCATATGTAATATGTCAAGAAGTAATCATGGTCTCAGTCCAGGTGAAGCTGCTAACTCAGATACAGGGTAGTTCAGCTTATAGAGCATCATCATCAGGACAAACTGACAAATCTTAATCCTGAAAGGTTGCACGATTCCTTCTATCTTAGGGTTATGAGCTGCGATACAAACTGGAGCTTGCAATTTTCATCAGATGGCTGTTTTCAAAGACTTTCTAAAGAAACACTTCAGCTGTTAATGTAAGAGTTGAACCATCATCCTGCTGCAGAGGGCACATGTTACCATTCTGTAGATGAATAACCCTACAAAGCTGTATCGTTCTGATACAGAAAGCCTGTGACAGAATTCAGAGGTTTTCATCTTCCCGTTCAAAGCAGGAAATCATCCTCTTTACAGAGTAGATGTGACAAGCAATCTACCATTCAAAGGATGGCATTATTTAGAAGAAAATATACTGTGAAGTGGTTACATTTCCACAGAGGACAAAATAGTTGCGCATGAAAAATCTAACAATCTCAAAAAAGCACATTTGTCAGTGGCGATCTCTGCAATCGTTGTGCCTATGTCAGTTGTAAACTCTGTATTACGCAACAGCAATTAAAAAGCTGACATGACATAAATCTTTAGTCACAGCATTTGTCTAGAGAACTTAAATATTGAATAAACTACTGTTTTAAAACTCATCACAAGGGTTTGTTTAACTGCTAATTAGCTAAATAATTAGGAGAAAAGTTGGAGTGTTTCACCTCTGGAGCTTAGTGCAATCCAGACATTTATCAAAGTCTGCCAGATGAAGGTTTCAGAAATATACATATATCCAGTGTAAATGCCAGCATGGTGGTTGGAAAGTTAGATTTCAAAAAGCCCAAGAAAAGTAGTCTGATTTGTTTCAGTTTTCCTTCCTATGAAGAAAATTGCTCATGCCTGGGCACCACCCAGAACAACACAACTTTTTTGGTTCTTGAAAACGAACATGGACATAAGCACAGGGATTGAACCTGCAACTCAATGCTTGGCAGGTTCAAGGCATTTTAAAACCCACATGGCAACTGGGTGTTAGTAAGAAATGCACTGTGTCAGAAGACCACCTAAACCTTAATGCTGTACGTTTTTAACATTCTGCAACAGAAAACACCAGCTCAAATGGTTTAGCGTGCTGCTGTGTCTGCTTCCCAAGTTTTTTTTAAAAAGTCTGTTTTTTATAAGGATGATAGCCTCCAAAACTGTTCTGCAATTCCATTAATTATCTCTACAAACATAGTCTTTCCTCTAAGAATGGCTGAGATTAAGAGAAACAGCAAACCTTGCTATTTAAAGGCAACACTGCATTTTCTTAAAGATCTAGGAAACATTTCTGCACTAGGTTTCACAAGCAATTTGCAACTCCATCATTTACTGATCTAACTCACACACAAACCTGCACAATGGAACCACACACCAGAACCGATTACTCCGCAAACCTAGAAATTCTGATCGTTAGTGATTAGTTGTCCAAGAGACACCAAGTTGCTAAACAAAGGTGATAAAATATCTAAGAAACCTGATAATGGCAAATGATAAGTACTCTATACAGAGTTATACAGAAGAACTCTTTCAGTAAAGAGCAAGAAAAACGGGAAGGGCATAAAGTTACAGCTGTATTCACTCACCTGATCTTGAACAACAGGAAGAAAGATCTTGATAGTACACAGAAGATAACAGGATGACCCCAACTAACAAATAATACTGATTATCTTTTTTTATGTCTAGCCCTTTATGCATTGTATTTTAAATATATATGCTTAAAAGGAAATCTTTTCACTATATTGGAGACTCTGTGTGAGACCTTTCACAGTCCTCTTGCACACCAAGAAGGTAAGTTTTACACACAGATATTATCTGATGCACTCTCAAACATCACTAAGAAATAGACTAATTAGGCTGTGGATCACATCCTCCTCAGTAATGCGATGCACCAGATGTTTAACAGCATATAATCTAAAAAAAAAATCTTGCCATTTAAGAATGCTAGGAGTGCCTAGCAAGACAGGAATAACCCACTGGGAAGAAATTTTTGTGCCTGATAAGAATATCATGTGCCTTGAAGACAAGTGTGATTGTGTCATGAGCAGTTTCCAGTTTGCTTACGGCTTGTTCTCAGTTTTCAAATTTGAAGCAGCACCCTCCTGACTGCAGGCTGAAGCACATAACATTAAGAAACCCAACTCATTAATTAACAGGGATTGCTTCATGCAGCACATCCATCACAAACCCACAAGCTTGTTTTCCTCGCTGTAAAGTGGACTAACAGCACACACCCTGCAGGTTATCCATAAAGATACGTATTTAATTTCTATTGTAACTATCATGTCAGATAAGATATTCTTTTATCAGATGATGATTTCAGAAAGTACCAAACTGTTAATTCAAACCCTTCACTCTTCCATTTGTGCATTATCTGAGCAACCCCTCAAATGGCAGTTGAAGTTGTTAGCAGCTAAGCCAAACCACGACAATTCTGAAATGAATGGTGGGATGCTACCGTAATATAACATCTCTATGATCGTAATTCTGCACAACCCCATCCTCTGTTGAAAAGTTGTTTTATCTTGTTGCATGTAGAATCACAAATTCTACTTCATCACCAAGGCCTACAAAAAGCAGAAAACATCCCACACTGGAACAAAAAGGTGTCTCATCCTTCTCTGAAAAGAGATCAGGAATTTGCCACTCAAGCACATTAAGCAAGTACCTCAAAATATGATGATTTTCCACTGAAATACTCCATCGCTTGCCCTCAGGTAGGTCCATGAGCATTCGATCTCCCTCCTATCTCTGGGAGGTGGTACCTCTTTTTATTTTTCCAGGACAGAAAACATCACCAGCAAGAAGAGAATCACAATAAACGTGGACCATTTCCCTTTTCTACAAACAGTTAAACAGTGAGCTACACAGTAGTTGCTTGCACACACACTTTACTTCTGGGACCAAGAGGTACTAGAGGAGAGAGGACCCAAGTTGAACAACTGATGCCATTAATCCTTCCCTCCTGTTCTCTAGGAAATCGGCAGCAGCAGAGTACTGCAGCTCAAGAGTGAAATTTAACAAGTCCAGATCACTCTGCTGCTGCTGCTGCTATGACTCTTGCCTACAAAGAATCACAAGTGGTTCCTACTGCAAGAGAAAGGAAAAAAAAAAACACCACACAAACAACCCACCCCCCGACTCCCCCCTCAAAAGGAAAATAAAAGGAAACTAACATACCTGCAGGACTTCTCACAAGAGAAATCCCAGCATAATGCCTGTACTGAATCAAAGAGTGAAAGAACAGGTCAACGCAAACCATTGCTCCTTTGCATTGAAAAACAACACCAAACAGAACACAAATTACACCTGAACACAGGGCAACAATGCTTCAAAGTATCTACAGAAGGACAAGTTTGGAGTTCCAGACCCCACACTCTGCACAGCATTTCAGACCTGCCTCTGCTTCTAAGCTGTGTAATAGAGGCTACATGTGTTAAATGAACCTAATCATAGAGGGAGACTAACTTTTCATATAATCCTCCAAAATGAGCCAGCCTACATAATGGCCAAGCATTTAAAAAAAAAAAAACACAAAACCCAAGTTTCTGCCTAACGTGGGTTAACAGAAACCAGAGAATGTGATGGAAGCTCCCTCCATCTGCAAGATTTTTTAAAATTAATGTATTTTAAAAATTGATGAGGTTTTCATCAGAGCACAGGCATCATATATTATACTAACCCACTGCTAACACCGATTTCTTGTAACACTCCCATCCACCTGCATTTAGCTGCTATGCTTACTAAGCTACAAGGCAACAGTCTGTGCTCGCACAGCATCCACTGCAGTGGGATTCTGATCTGCAAATACCAGTCAAAGCTGAGGCAATGCAAAAAAAAGTGTGGGTATTTTTACTAATATACATCACTAACTGCTAAAATTGTTTACCTACTACACAAATATGAACTTCAGATGCTTTGGTGTGATCTTTGATAGGCTAATTGCATTCTTCTCCAAAAGTCAAAGCTTTTCAATAACTTCAGATATCTTTATGACTACAAATTAGCTGGGAGACTATTCCAGGCTTTTAATCTAATACCAATATTTAATGTCAAATAATTTCCGCATCAGTGAACAGCAATTTTTTCACTTAACGCAAACATTAGGAAAGCATCACAAAAATCTATTTCTGAAGTTTTGCACCATCAAATGCAAAGCCTCATCTAATTCATCACCAGCTACCATCATCCATGTTGCTCGTCTGCACTGCAGTCACATGGGTTAACAATTTCACAACACCTATGTACACACAGAAAGCAGAAGACACCAGTGACTAGAAGCAGTAAATTGAATTGGAAAGAAAATTGAAGCTTGCCCTTGAGTGGACAAGGCTGGAGCTGATACCTATTAGTACTAATGACAATGGATTTCACAAAATACTGTTCATTTCTGTACTATTTTTAAACAGGCTTTTTCAGAACACTAGATGGTAACTTAAACTTTTAACCTCCGATTTATTTAAAATACAGGAAACTTTCTGAAAACTTCCATGTATCTTCAGTCTATATTACTCCTTGCCCTAGCCAACCAAGACACCACATGAAGAGATTAACATGGCTATCAGAAAAAGCCACGTGAAAGACTTCTTGGATATTTTTTCCTATAAACTGTAGTTCTTCATTTTGACACACATCTTATTTCCAGCAGGTGAGTTTACTTTGGCACTCTGGATACTAAGCCTGTCTCATTATATCGTATCTTCTCTGAACTCATGCACACATGAGGAATTATTATGCAACTATAGTATCTTGCCTAATAATATATTTTTCTTGTTTCCCTTCCTTCCCCACATAGCTGGCTTGCTCTCACTTAACCAAGCAGTTTTTTGGGGTTTGCTTTTCTTTGAAGTATCTACTGAAGGGAAGTATCTACTGAAGGGAAGTCAGAGAGACTAATCTTCCTACTCCACTGCTGAAGGAAGCAACAATTAATTACACTAAGAGCTCACACAGAGCAGTGAAGTTTACAGAAACTGTTGCACTTCCATCATGAGGCAGTTTTCATCCTAAGAGTGAAGCTGATTCCTGACTTGGAGGAAAACTAGGAAAGATACTGAACTTTGCTGGCTAACGGACTCACAAGCATCTCAGCATGCCAGTCCCACAGTAAACGCACCTGTCACAAATTATATTTATTTCACGAAACAACTGCAAGTTCTACAATATTTCAGTAGCTGCTTCAAATTTTGAAAGCAAAGATGCAGCAATTGATGGTCTATTTGGCCTTTCATAATTCTTCAAAGAAACACTAAGTCTTTGAAAACTATGACAAAGTTCCAGCAGCTTAATACTTGCAAAAATGTTGTGGATGAAGAGCGTCAGCTTTGCC
>NW_010519575.1:54371-61424 GCF_000687285.1 Phaethon lepturus
ACAGCAATGGACTTCCTTGTTTCAACTACTGAATGTTCCTCCTCATGATTTACCAATACAATCTTTAAGTTTCCCACATGCTACACTTCTCTGCTAACCAGAAAATGGCCAATGCACACTCACAATGCTGCCAGTGACTCTACACAGTACAGTTC
Source organism: Phaethon lepturus (assembly GCF_000687285.1). NCBI lineage: Eukaryota > Metazoa > Chordata > Aves > Phaethontiformes > Phaethontidae > Phaethon > Phaethon lepturus. Next base: position 54,527 of record NW_010519575.1, read on the forward strand.
ACAAAGGTGAAGGAAATAACTAACCAGCTCTGCTGGGCAGGATTTTACAGACTGCACCTTCCCCAGAAAAACTCAAAAGTTGGCAGAAGCAGATGTAGTATTTTATGTGAAAGACAAGATGAAAAACATCAATTGAAGCTATAAGGCTAGTATTTAGGGCAGATCCAAGGGTGAGGTTAGAAGTCTGATGTTCTTTAACAGGTCTTAATAGGCTTATCTTAGACTAACCATATTGCTATAATTTGGAGTCCATGTTTCAAGTCTGCACTCAGTGCTGTGCTTATGCAAGAGGAGGTCAAAAACCTGTATTAGTAACTTCTACGACATTTAATGTATTTAGTGCCTTGAATTATTCTTTAAAACACACACATAGCTGTGAAGCCAATTTGCTAAGTTCTTTATCATCACATTCTCAGACCACACAATAAACGGCTAATTCAGGGAAGCAGAAATCCTACATCAAGGATCTCAAATTCAAATTCACATGCACACAGAACTAGAATTCTGGAAAAGATTTGACACAGACTGATGGGACAGCTGTTACAGTGCTGCTAGAATATATCTTTGGTCAGAACAGGTCTGAGAAACATGAGAGAGAAAAGGGTCTACACCTACGTAAAGTCCAGGTGGGAGGCATATACAGAACCAAATAAGATGTTGATAACTACAATGATAAATTAAAAGGTGCAATGACAAGTCTTCTTCCAACAACAATGTATACAATATTCTTTTGACTATTATTGAAGATTATTTTAATAAAGAATTGTTCTGCAAAACATATAGCCCAGGATGAACTCCCCTCAGGGTTTGGGTTGGGTTTTGGTTTTTTGTAACTTGACAGGCATTCGTTTACCTAAAATATGTTAGTTTAAGTTTTGAAACATGTTCAGGACCAAATCTAAAGTGAAATTAAACTACTTGGAGAAGAAACTTTAAAGTTTTGTAGTAAGAAAAGGAAGCTAATGTTTTTGCCAATGATTATTTCATTAACCTCTTTGCCAAGAATAGAATTTAACCCAAATAATCCAGCCATTTTAGTATTACTTCCTCTTTTGAAAAAAGCCACCATCCTCCATTACAAGCTTCACCAAAATCAGAAGCAACTCTTGCTTACTTTTAAAACACTGTATGAAATACTATCACCTACTGGGTGCACATTTGTTCACAGTTAGAGCATCCCACCTTTTTAGCGTATCACTGTCATCAAAATTACTGGTAATTCAGGTTTTGGCTTACTGTTAAAGGATGGACTGTCCTAATATTTGAGCTTGGATTTAAGGACAATAATTCTTCCTTGCAAGTCAAAATCACTGGGCAGAGACCTTCCTAAAAATTCCACTGACTCCTTGAATTCAGTTGGAATATATATTGTTAAAATACACAAAGTTAATTAAGAAACAGAATTATAATCATAACAAACCAGATAAGCTAAGCTGCAACAGGTTCATTAAAAAAAGAAACCCCCTCCCTTCTTTATAATAAAAGTCTTTTAGACTTGTATTATAAAGAACTGGACAATAAGCTTTAAGTAGGAACAGGGACACAAACCTAAAGTATTAGACATTCCAATGCAGGCAATGATATTTTGCCCAAATTGTTTGCCTTGCTGCTTTAAACAGTAACATGTTGACCATTTTCTGTCCCTATCTATCAGGCAGCAACAACATTGAATGGGAATTAAAGTGACATAAGACTGCAAATTCTGCACAAATAGGTAGCTATTACATACGCTTTGGTCCGCAGCACTTAAAGTAACTATGCCCCAAATGCATTCTTCACTTTTTCTCTACTCCCTACTTCCCTACTCCCTTCTAATCCCTAGAAAAATAATCAGAAGCCAGGAGGATATATCAAAATGTTTGAGCATAAACCTTCAGCACCACGGTATGAAAAAGCAAGCTACTTTGGACATTGGCCTGTTGATTCACCAGTTCCTTGTTTGAACAACAGTCAGACACTGTTGTGGGGCAACCCGCGACATCACAACCTGTAAAAATATGCTTATGGATACCAATGCTGACTGAAAACAAAACCATAAGGCTGCTAAAAGACCTCACTGTAAAGCTTCTCAAGCATTTCATTAAGTTTCTGACAAGTGAGATTTATGAAACAGTTAAATATTTTTTCCTCAACATAATTACTATTTAACTAATATTTTGTTTCTCAAGATTCCCTGTCATATCACTGGCATCCTATGATTATACAATGCTTGAAAATAGATTGCAGAATGTTAGGTCTGCCAAGAAATACAGAGAAACACTTTAATGGAATAACAGAAATTGACAATTTTTTGACCTAAGTTTGTAACTTCATTACAAAGACAGATGGAAGTCTGCCTTATGAATACCATCAATAAAGTATTAATATTCATCATTGTTGCTTATTTCCAGAATAAGCTAGCAGGGAAGGGCTGCTATGAAGTTGAGAGAGAATTTATCTAAGCAAAGGGAAAATACCGTTCTGATACTTGTGCAAGAAAACACAAGAAATCTAAAAGCAAAATTAAGCGATACAGTATTTAGACTTGCAAAAAGCCCAGCACAGGCTTTAGATAAAATAAATACATTCTACCACTACACTCAACTCAGTATATTCCTGAACAAGTCCCATATGAACTACTGATAGCATCTGAGGGTGTAATTTCCAAAGTCTGTATCACGAGTGTTTGCTATTTTCAATAGTGAAAGCAATATAGGCATTTTAGGAAGGACTCCCCAACAGATAAAGCAATTCTGGGTCTAATTCATCATAAGCTACCACACCAGATACATGTCTGTAGATATCTATAGATAGGTAGAAACATAGATGCCTATATGTGCAACAGTCCAGAACTAAAAACTGTGTATAGCTACTACTACCTTAAATACATGTACACTGAACTCAAGGTATCTATGAACTCTAGATGGCTGTAACAGCAATCCAGAATAAACCTCTACTGTAGGATATACTCTCAGGGACGCCAGCTCCTTACATGCCAACAGCCTTACACGAATAACAACAGAGCTGCTGGAAGGCAGAGGCAGCAATCCATTCAGCTTATGAACAAATGATTCCTTTTGTATTACATCATTCAACTACCCATTAAGGAGCTGGACTGACAGGATCCAGAATATGCATAGCCCAGCCCTCCACGGTAAACGAGCGTTAAAAAAGATTAAGGCTCAAAGAAATTGGTGATTCATCATCAGGGCATCAAAACAGCATTTCCCCAATTCCCTGCAATGTTCTAGGCCAAGTAACTAGCCACATATTAGTAACCCCTGTCAGACTTCCAATTTTGGAGTTAATTGCTGTTCCTGAAACACATAGCCAGACACAAAATACCTGCAGCAGCAAACATCACAGAGTGAACCCTGTCATGGCTATCCTAATCACACAATTATGCTGTATTACAGTCACACCTCATTTAAGTACTCCAAAGTACCTCTGTTGTCTGCAGGTATTCCTCTGTAGCGCCAGCTTCCTAATAGAGGGACACACACCCCCCTTTAGAAAGAGTAGGTAACAACACACACGCACAGAACAGACAAACGTTGGAAGACCAATACGAAACCAGATTATAAATCTTTGACTCCATCACATCACCCAAACTTGAGAAACCAGCAGCTACGAACCAGTTAGTGGAATTTGTTTCTCTTGCACTACTTTGTGGAACTTGGCTAGATTAATTTAAATGAATGGGTGGTGCAGAAATCAACTTTTGATTGATTCTGTGATCCAAACTGTGAACTCCTAGTCTGTTTCCAACAAGCTCCTCGAGCTTACCAGCTTTAGATAAATTTTTATCATGAGCCAAAGCCAGTATGTCCTTAAAGAGAAAGAAACACATTGTTGAAATTGCAATGGGTTTTCTTCAATTATCCAGTATTTACAGCACCAAATTGTTTTTATTGACCAGGTGAAATATGACCAAGTTTTATACTCAGAGAAAGTGCTCAGAGGTATTCTATTTTTGTGTTTGACTGTTACAATACGCTAGCTTGTCTTGAATTTTGCACAAAGGCATTAATACATAGGAAAAGAAAACAGAACTTCCCCAAAGCATTAGCTTACAACTGTACTTACATTTTCAACTGGTACCTTTGATAAAGCATGTTGCCAGTTCAGGGCTAAGGGGGGACGTTTTCTCTTTCTTGCAGTATCACATAAAACTAGCATTATTTCAAAGTCTCAGTTTTACATCACTTTCCCCTCCCTAACTTAATGACTGGCTTACATGGTAAAATCCACCTATCCAGATCTTGGTTTATGTAGACTAAAATGATAGCATTAGACTCAGCATGCGTATGCCTTGCTTTGGGAACAACGTGGTTCAAATACCTTTTTGGGGTCTTTACTACAATAGTAGCTTTTACGCCCATCTTCTACACAGCGCTCCACATACTATTGCCTCTTACAAAACTGCAGGGGGAGGGGTTAATCTTCTTCCTTACAACATCCTATTTTGTAACATCCGTCCTTTCCTACTCATACCTGTGTGCTCATTCTGAATGCAAATACAAGAGACTGGCAATACTCATGTTAATTCAATATCACTGATGACATACAGAAAGAAATGCAGACAAAGACTATTTTCAACAGTTATTTCTAGGAGTTACATAAACTTGTTGTCTAGAAATGTCATTTTGCTAGTAAATGCTTGAAGGAACAGAACGCTATGTAAACCACATTTTTTAGGTCTTATGTCATATAACAGTTCCTCACACGTGTACACTCTCACACACAGAGAAAAACCACAATCCCAAAGCTTGATGTTCTCCAGACTTGAAACTTGTGTTTCTTTGCTTTCTTCATCAGGTCTCTTTTGCCTATTTGACCGTGCCAGCTATAGCCTTTTTGACTTGCATTTCTTAGCTACCTCTACAGCCAGCTTTGCACCTTCCTTCAGAGAGCCATCTCCAAGACAAGATGCTCTTCTTCCAAGAAGATCGATAAGGCCGCTGCCCTTGACAAAAATTACTCCTTCCAACACAGGCACAAGAAAAGATAAGTCAAGTGCTCTACATGCTTATTTGTGTACCTTACCTGTTAATTTACGAGAATGTGAATGTCTGATGAATATATACAGGCACCATGGAACTAAACATTAATAGCGCTGAAGGGCCAAAAAGCCACCTAGTGTAAAAAAAATTAAACTGATGAAACACATCTACACCTAATTACTTTGTTCTTTCTAACTCCTTTCCTGCTACCTTTCAGCTGTCACTTTAGATTTGTCACGCACTATGGCCAGAAACATGCCTTTTCCGTGTCTAGCATGTGCATTCTGTGAGGTAATATAATAAATATTTAACAAAGAGTTTATATTACCATGCCAATTAAGCTCACAACTGATTTAAAGCCAAAGTCACTGCCAGATGTAAGACTTAATAAGAGACATAGCACCAGATCTCCACAGAACATGTAGATTAAACAAACCTGTCTGTATTTTGCATTTCAGTAAAATAGACCAAGTAGTTAATTCATTCTAATCAAGTAAAACATCAGGGCCAGAAATTGCCTACATGGTTATCAAATGTCTCAAAAAATAAATAAAAAACCCCAAACAAATTCCAAAGCCCCCACAACTGCCTCCAGTTCCCAATCTTTGATCTCGCCCTGTACTGAAGCAGATTTAAGTTCCCAGCCACGCATCTAAACAATGTATGTACATATCAGTCATCCATACCTTTCTATGTGTATATTTGCCTTTGAGCAAGCCATAAAAAGCAACCAAGGCAGAACACACTTGCACTGACACCTTTATTCCCTTAAGGCATTTGTGTGTAAACACGTGAAAAAACAAAGAATTACAAGGGAAACAATCTATCCCAGAACACTGTGTGCACTTAAGGACCCAATTATATACCATGAAAATATACAAACACTTATTCAGGAACATCCAAGAAGTCAAATGTTTTTTATTAATTCATTTATGCAAACCTTTTATTTCTGTTTTAATAAGGATTTCCCCCCTCTTCCCATGTAAGACCAATTAAACATAAAAGTAATTTTGGCTTCCATATAAATAGTATGCACATATAAATGGCAACACACCTAGAAGAATAAAATTTTCTATAGGCATCATATATAACATATGTACTGTTTTCTGTACCTGCTTTATCAGGCCTCAGCCTAGTTTTCTCCTCCCTTTTACTTCCCACAAAAAATAACAATAATTACAAAATTAGAAAAATATCAATGTTCTTCTAGTAGCTAGAGTGATTAAGCTCATTAGCTCCATATCTCAAGAATTAACTTGAAGAAATGCTTACAAGTCGTCAGGAAACAAGTGAAAGTTCAGCTGATAAAGTTACCAGATCAGAATCAAAACCCTAGAGTTGTGAAATCCCAGCAAGTTTAAAAAAAGAATGCAACATGCTTTGACCTTTGAAAATTTATCCAATCCTTAAAAACCAGATAAGTCTGACGTGAAAGTTAAACCACATGAAAGGTTAAAGCCTTTCAATAGCCATCCTGAGGCAGTACTTAAGAAAGATTCCTACTCCAGTTTTACTAAGTATTCAGACAGAGGCCAACAAAACTAGGCCAGAGACAAGACGCAGGATCGGAAGCCAGAATTCCCATGGTTTTACCCCAATCGTGACTCAAGTTTAAACAGTGGTTTTGAAACGAGCTCTCTCTCTGTGGCCACGGGCAAGTCTTAACCGCTTTGCCTCAATTCCCTTACCTGCAGAATAAAAATAATTATACTTATCTGCCACACAGGAATCTTGTACAACACTGCTTGGCAAGTGCGTATCTGCTTAAACTGCAAACAACGCTACGTAGTAATTTTGAGCATCTGCACAAACTGAAACTGAGAGTGAAAACAACTGGGCTGAAGTGGCCAGCGAAGGCCTGACGACAAGAGACTCCTAGGGCCGCGTGACGCCGGTTGTGCGGTGGCCGCTTCTGC